>NC_079296.1:54173044-54178044 GCF_023638135.1 Falco biarmicus | reverse complement strand
ATGCTGCTATCCTGATTTATGCCAGCTGAGGATCTGACCTTTTTTTTCAACAAGTGGCCAGATACTGCCAGGGTAGAGGAGCTGGTGCATGTGCACCTTCACGGTGTGCGATAGCAGCCGTACAACGCTGCAGGTTGCAGCTCTTTCTATGGAAATGAAGCTGATTTTGGAGAGGGCAGCTGGGAAGCTGCAGGGTGGTGGCTCTGCAGGGTGCAGAAACCCATGCAGGGTTATGGTTGGACTTGATGATCTTAAAGATCTTTTCCAACCTAAAGTTTCTATGATTCTATGATTCAATGATTCTATGATTCAATGATTCTATGATTCTATGCTCTGTGTCTACAGCTGCGGTGCCTGAGCAGCATCTCCCTCACCACGCTTGTTTGGTGAGCCCAGCACCTCTCTTTGGGTTTTAAGAAACACAGAAATGTAGCAGGAAAACGCTACAGCGGTCCCAGTGAAGTCTTGGTTTGGTCAGCTTGTTAAATGTAAAAATACTCTGTTCAGCCTTTTATTTTGCCTTTTTCGTGCAATAGTGTTATGCTCAACTTTTTGGACCACATGGAAAATTGTCAATTTGAATTCCCAATGAAATCTAAGCATGGACTGAGTCATCATTCAGTGTCAGGGAGACTGAAGGAAGGAGGGAGGGAAGGGATGGATTTGTCCCACCACCAGGAAAGCCCTTTTTATTTTACTTTTAAGTGAATTTAACAACCGGAGTAGGGGTGGGGGTGGGGGGGGGAAGGAGTCTTAAATTCACAGTGCTGGTGAATGAGCTTCAGTATTGGTCCACCCCCTGAAAATGCCTGTGAGTTTTGCAGGTCACAGTGAGCTTGGCAGGAGGGACCGCTGCATGGAGCAAATCCTCTTCTCCTGCAGCTGTGTGGGAGGGGAGCAGAAGGAGCAGAAGCGGGTGCCGAACTGTGCTCTCCTGGGCTCTGGGAGACTGATGGCTGAAAGAAAATACTGCGTTTAATACTGAAGCAGAAGTAATCCCCAAAGTTTTTCAAAGGCAAAGGTGCAAAGGCCGTGTGCTGAACCCGAGAAGCCAGGCTTGTCTTTACTCCCTTGATTTTTAAAAAATGCACATTCCCCTTCCTGCACTTAGTGGAGGACCGAAAGAGGGCCTGGGGGCAGACCCTGACTGTCCCATTTGCCCCACCAAGCCCATGCAGCCTTCTCAATGGCCACGAATCCATCCTGTGAAAGGAAAGCCCCAGCTGACGTGGAGGTGATTCCATCACCACTTATCCAGCTCCTTCCCTGGAGAAGAGAGGAGCAGGGCAAGGCCAGGGCACTACCGTGCTCCAGCAGCCGAGTCGATGGAAGCCCCCTTGGGTCCTGTTTTTTGGACTGTGTGGAAGTGCCTGCATGATGTGAGTCCTGGCCAGCTCCGGCTTCGGTCAGGAGAACATAAACACAAAGAGAAACCCCTTTCGCCTCTCCCTCGCCAGCCGGGGAGGAGCTCAGGTGGAGGTGGGAGTGCTTAATTCCGAGCTGTCAAAGAAACCTGAATGACCTTCCAGTAAATCAGTAAACTGGGAAGGTTTTGGGAGAGAAGGATGGCTGGTGGGGCTTGGCCATGCGCCGCAGGGAGCCAGCCAGCTCTGCCATCCGTGCTGGCACGCGGCAAGGCTGCCTGCACTTGTTGCCAGCATCCAAAAAATGAGTGGTGGGGCCAGCCGGCATCAAAAGCCACTCCATTTCCTCTTCCACTTATTTAATTATTGAAGACAAATAAGAACCAGCTCATACATAAAGAACAAAAAAGGAAAACAAAATACTTAAGAACTGGCAGCCGGGCTCAGCAATAAGTCATGGCACCAGCCCCTGAAACGTCCCCAGTTGTATAAATAGGATTCTTCACGGGAATCACCAGAATAAAACCCTTACGATGAATCACAGCACGCCATGCTGGAAAAGGAAGAGTATTGTGTACTGTGACATGAGAAAAATGACATTTAAAAAGAAATAATTAAACAAAACAGTCATGGTACAGATAGTTTATCTAAGAGCACTTGTGCCACAGCCTTCACCCACCCTGGCTGGACAACCACTGCCCATGGATGGGAACTCAGCAAGCCTTGGCAGACCTTATGCCAAAGGCTCTTTGCTATAACCGTAATAACAGTGAGCCTAAACCCCAGTTGAACTATCAAAATTTTGATCGCATCTAGATCTTGTGGGTTTTATGGGATTTCTTTTCTTTTTTTTTTTTTTTTTTCTTTTTCTTTTTCTTTTTCTTTTTTTGGTTAAGGCTCCAAACTTCTGAAGAAAGTAAAAATACAGCAAGCAGGATGATCAGCTTCTCAACTTCAGCAGGTTGACTGGAGACTTTACTCCAGGTATCTCCGTGACTGTGCTACATCTGGGAAAGAAGTGAAGTGCTTGGTGTGGAGGAGCCACCCAAAACTGCTCCCCATGCCTCTGCAAAGCTCGCTGGCTGAGCTGCCCCTGCCCAATGGCGTGCTGTGCCTGCCACACACCGTGCTGGTGATGCCGCCATGGCAGTGCTCTGGAGCATCACTAGGGCTTTAAGTGCTATGGCAGTGCAAATATGCAAAAATATAATTTGGTGCCCCAGCCATGCAGTGAGGAACCAGGCAGGCCCAGTGCTAGCACTGCAAATAAAAGACTAGGGAAAGTCAGGGAATTTAAGGAAAACTGGTTAATGTAGGAAGCTTTGCCCAGGGTGGAGGTCCCCGTGGTCACCAAAGTGCTGTCCCATGGCAGTGGTCAGGAATTGTTATCAGGCCACTAGGATGTGTCAGAAAAGGGGAAAAAAAAAAACCCCAAAAACCACCACGAAGAAAAAATAATCTTTTAAAACATGCTTAACATGTACAGCTGCTGAAACATCTGTGCCGAACATGATGACACAAGCTGTAATCATGGCAGTTGGGGAGGGGGAGGCAATAAGGAGAGGTTAAGGAAGAGGCTAAGTGCAGTTCCCGAGCAGAGGGTCCCGCGTGGGGCTCTGCCTGCTCTGCCCGGGCTGTGACGGGGAGGGGGGGGTGGGGCACCCTTGGGGTGCCTCAGCACCTCTGTCTGCCTGGGGGTAAACCCACCCAAATCCCACTTTGCTTCGCCTCTGTGCCTCCTCCCCTCCCCTCTGCGTGGCCAAAACTGCCACTGTGGGGTGAAACGAGGCAGATCTGTCACCTCCCAGTGCCGGCTCTGCCAGCCTACCGCATTTAACTCGGGTTGGTTAAGGCAATTGAAGGTTTGGAGGGTGAGACCTTTGCCCATGAAATTTGTCAGATTTTTACATTCTTTTTTCCCCCATTAAAAAAAATCCCCATAATAATAACAACAAAACCCCAACCCCCCCAAAACCCACCAAGACAGGGAAGACCCTAAAGCCTCCTTTAAAGTGCAGATCGACAGGTGGGTTTTGCAGAGCCCTGCTGCACAGGTAAGGGTATCTGAAGCTGTTGATGTGGGCAGGAAAAAAATATTCTCTGTCCTGGAGTCAGCTAAGAGGGGAAAAAAAAAAAAAGAAAGGAAAATCTCAACAACAAAAAAATGAACCCAAAAATCCCTCACTCCTGCCTCTCCCCCTGCATTGTGTTGAAAAAAAATATAAGAACCTAAATAGAATAGAACAGAAATCTCCCTTAATCAAAACAACATTATGCCAAAACCCCTTTCGAGGGAAGTGAAACGTACACAGCAGCACAGCCCTGCT
This sequence comes from Falco biarmicus, assembly GCF_023638135.1. Classification (NCBI taxonomy): domain Eukaryota; kingdom Metazoa; phylum Chordata; class Aves; order Falconiformes; family Falconidae; genus Falco; species Falco biarmicus. The sequence continues at coordinate 54,174,353 of NC_079296.1, read as the reverse complement.
TAAAAATAGAACAGCCTTTGCCTTGTAAGTAACAAAAATACATAACAACATACTTCTGCCATCTGAGCTTTGAAGGATGTCTGTCATATGCCTAGGCTTATTTTACGCCCCTTCCCTTTTTTTAAAAGAGGAACAATGCCATCTTCCCGAAAGGAAATAGGCAATAAAAACTGCAGCAGGATTTCCTATTCATAATTTTTCCCATTCATATCCTAATGGGTGAAAGAAAAAAAAAAAGAAAAAAACCCACCAGCTTTAACAACTTAAACGGCACTTATTAAATAGATATTTTTACATGCCTGGTTTTTCCTAAGCGTGGTATATAGTTTTACAGTTCAATTAAGTCTTCTTTTTTTTTTTTTCCTTTTTTTTTTTTTTTCCTTACCAGATATCCTTCTCAGAGCTGGCTGAATTCTGTGTGAGATGATGTAAAGCATCTGATGACAAAATATCAAATATATTTATAAAACACCCTGTTGAGTTTTTATCTGTGCCATTACATTTTTAATTAATAGATTTTTTTTGTTGTTGTTTTACAAATGTTGTGTTTTACTGCCAGTATGATCTCACTGCTTTACAGTATCGATAAATGAAGGCACACCTGCACTATAAAATCTGCTTTATATGAAGCAGGCCATTCATGTTTTTATAGCCCATTTTTCACCCATTGTTCTTGGGTCATGTCATAGGTGTGCTGTAATGTGTGGCGGAGGTGGGCGGCTAGAAGATCAGTTTAACAAAATGGTCTAATTTTGCCAACTTTAGTGCCAGAATCTGGACTGAAAAATGCAGAACTAATATCCCAATAGACATACTGCATGATGTCACTTCCCTGGAAATGTCCAAGACAAACATCTATTTCCAGATCACTTACACTTATAACGTGAATTCTACCTCCTTTCTTATCCCCAAATTACTATTCCTGTGTTTTCTAGCAATTTTTATGTTAACTTGGTTAATGTCTGAACTTTCCTGACTCCTTGTAAGGCTTGCAGGTTTTATTATGTTGGTTCGGATAATATGACAAGGTTCATTCCAAATATAAAGATGTTTTTGGAGTCTGCAGACCTACAAGCTCTTTTTAAAAGGCTTTTTAAAAACAGCACAACATGTATTCCCCAAAACGCACAGGCTGAAGTTTAAGCACCCACACAAAAGGTTTTGCTACAGAATCAGGTTACTTTGCTTAATTAGAAAAAAACCTGCTGCTTTTTACAGAGGGTTTTGGAAAGATTTTCTGCTTTTCCTTTTTTTCCCAGGAATGGACTTTCCAGGCTGGAGGGCTGGCAGCAGCAGCGCAGGCAGGCAC
>NC_079296.1:54120544-54168044 GCF_023638135.1 Falco biarmicus | reverse complement strand
TCTGCATCACATTAAGTAACAAAGACCAGAGGACTTTAGATATGTGCGAGATAGGCTGCGCCTGATCACAGCACAGTGTTCTGTCCCATTCTGGACCGCGGGTTGTACCACCGGTTTTAATATTACTATTATTTTTAAGCGGGCTTCTTTCGTGTGCGCCTGATTCTTTTAATTAGATCAGGACAGCCGCTGTAATGTTTACTCCTGGATAATCTCTTGTGGATGGCGTGGGACTTTGCAACATTAACGTTGCATCCCTACACTTCGAAAAAAAATCACTGAAATAGTTAAATCTGCAGAAGGCAGTTAGCAATTTCTCCCCCTCTAAATGTTCCCACAACATATCTTTCAAAGGGTTATTACTGTTTATTTTATTAAGGCAAGGTAGAAAAGGACTAACACGCGAAGTCAGAATCTCTGTGTATCCACGCTAGGTTATGTGCATGAGCTTTCATGCAGCTTGAGTGCTCTTACAAAGCATCTCAATGCTAAAATAAGGAACAAAGTTTTTCTGCTGCAAGCATTTGGCTACTTATTTACTACAAAATATTTAGTCGATTGTTCTGTAGGCTGCAATTAAAAAAAAAAAAAAAAATCACCTTTCAGGAGATCCTAGAAAGCTGTGGATTTCCACTTTTTCTGCTCCTCTGTTATGAGTCTTTTCCCTTCCATTATATTCCATTATGTGTCTCTAACGCAGGGCTGATGAATCAGCTCACCTTCCTCCTGCATGTCCGTGCAGCCAAAATCTGCAGCAGGAAAAGATTTCATGAAGGCTTTCCAAAGCAGGAGAAAAAAAAAAAAAAACCAAACACAAAACAACCACCACAAACCCACAACAGCGTAAGAGATAGCTGCAAAAGCCTCTGTGCCTGCTTGGAAAAGAAAGGCATATGCATTTTGAGATATTAATAGAAAAAAGAGAAATTTTTCCTTTAGCCAAAAGAGTAATGTTGAACACATTCACTTAATACCCAGAGCTGGAGACATGACAATTAGTACATCTGACGTTTACAATGCAGATGTTTACGATGTGAATAATAGATGGAAAGAGAGTGAAAATGCAGTTGTTTCAGTGAAATATGGTACAGTTTTAACCAGAAAACACATGAACTTTGCTCAAGCCACTACACAAGTATGAAAGGTACTGTTCTTAGAGTGCATAATTTAAGTCCTGCAGCACTTCTCTGAAAAGTATGCAAAATAATAAATTGCAGAGAAAAATATGTTTAATCTAATAATGGGGTGTTGCAAGAATTGTTGTAAAAGAAAGCTTGCGGAGGGGGAAGGTAGCCTTTAGGGGAAAACGACATGAATTTCCAGCAGCAGGGTTGCGTAATGATTGTATATTTTTTAAATGTGCCTGTACTCCATTCATACTATTTAGGCACTTAAATAAACACAATAAATGTAAATAATTTACTGCTTTGCAAACAGAAAATTGGGCAGAAAAGTAATTTTGAATAGCAACTTGGCTTACTATACCCGGTGATTTGGTGCCCTGTAAAATGCATTTGACACCGCTGTTCATTAAGGCATTGCTATTGAGCCTTCTTCACATTCATTAGTGATTAATTCAGACAGATATTTAACTTAATAAGGTAAGCAAATAAACAAAAATCACTTTCTGTGCCTTAAGGTTTTTTGGACCTCTAATTGGTTTTGTGCACTAATTATCAAGATTAACACCTTACACTTTTCTCAGTCCTCACACTTAGAAATCCCCAGTGGAAAAAAGCAGACAACCTTGGGGGTATCCCTTAAGTGCAAGGGGTTAAGAGTTTGTATTTTAAAAGCAAGATAAGCAGCAAAAAAAGGAAAGCCCAATTCCAGGTAAATTTAGATAATGACAGGATGAGGAGGCAGGAGCTTGCACAGATGTATAGGCAGCAGCACGCACTACTTTTCATGTATAGGTGAAGGAAAGGTTTGCAGTATTTGTGTTGCATATACACATAATTTGCGTTGTGTCATTTGTGTTGCAGTATTTCAGAACACATAACTGGAAGTTCTCTGCTTTCCTGCACTGATCCCAAACCGCTACCTTCAGCCCGGGCTAGATGGTTAGCCCCGCAGCCCTCCTGCAGCATTTCCCTTTCTCCGCGCCAAGAGTTAACCACCGGCCTTTAAAAGTTTCTTTTTAACTCCGCTTCCCAGAGAACCAGAAGGCTTTCTGTTCGTGCCAAGGCATTGTGATTTCCTTCAGTGCGTGCGGCAGCGACATTGTTCCAGGCGTTGCCTGAAATTCCTCTGCAGCCCAGCCAGGCCGTGTCCTCCTCTTACCTTAGGCTCAGCGCAAGGAAACCTTCCCGCCCCAGCCAGCTTGGGAGAGGCTGTCTGGGTGGGAGCTGCACCCTCCGCCAGCCCCGCGGCCACAGCCCGCGCCCCCGGGAGCCCCAGCAGCCCCCCAAAGCGCCCGGCTCCCCCTGCCACCTGCCAACGTCAAAGTTTGTAGCTATCGTGCCTTGACGTCCCCTCAGAAAGTGCCGTATAAAGTGCTGATCCAGTGTCTCTCCTGGAAAATGTCTCCTTGCCTGCTCCTCAGTGCCGAACTGAAGCCCACCTCGCTCTGCTCCTCACGGACCTTGGAAGAGCTTTGGGAAGGGCCTCAGTCTAAACTTCTCCTCAATCCCAGACACGAGATTCATTAAAACTCATTTTGGCCAAGCCGTCGTTACAAGTTGTTGCTAACGACAGTTTGCCACGACCGAATGCAATATTTACTACGCAGTATCTGGAATAACCGGCAGCCTTGAGAGCGCTAATTGCCACTTCTCCTGCCGTGGGAAGTCTCGCAGATCTACCTAGCTTCTGGCTTGAACCCGATGTCACTTGCCAGTAGTTTTTGTAGCATTTGGGGATTTTCAAACTCCTTTTCCTTTAATTCTTTTCTTTCTTTAATGGGTGACTGGATAAATTCAGTGGTGGATTTTTGTGACACTAAAGCAGCAGATAAGTCTATGATGCACTCTAGCTATGTGGTTTAAAAATCCCTTACCATATGTTTTCTCACTGGAATGCCTCATCTTGCAAAATTACAGGAACCGAAGCTTAAAAACACAATTAGGTAGTTTAAAATGAAATATTAAAGAAATACCACATATTTTCTGACATGCCTGCGACATTTTTCCTTGCTTCCCACCCCCCCACCCCCCCTTTCTTTTTTTGCTTTCTTTTGTATTGTTCTTTGAGTTGTTCAAGGAGCCCAACTGTATTCGATTGTTGTACTAATCATGCTCCACATTTTTCTGATTAGGTTATATAGGCTGTGGTTAAATTATAAATGAAAGAATGAACTACCAGAGTACTTGTCATAACAGTATCTTTTATGTTGTTACAGAAGATGGGGGACAGGGGTGGGGGGTGAGGAATCAAAAAAGGCTTTATGTGATGAAGACTCTCCTCGCCTATTTTGTGCTCCTTATAGTATCTGTATAGACAAGTAATGCAATTTGTTGAAATGTTTTTCTCAGGTATTCTGAGAACTACAGCACAATATCTGTCCACTGAGAAAAATGTGAGAAAACTGAATACATAATACATAAAGATGCATAGTGTAGTAAAAACTCTGTTGTGCACACATACACACCCTCTCCAGCTCCAGTTTATTCCACTGCTGTGCTATGCAGCAACTTGAACAGTTTTTTTCCTTCTGCCATACGCGAAAATAATATTTCAAAATTTGAAATGATGCCTCACTTTGTTATCTTCTGTACTACTGTATGCACAGCATAAACACAGCTGAACGCGTGTCTGATGATAGTACATGTTTTTGTTTCCATGATGTTATTTTGTCATTGGTCATTGACTGTAAAACTGATTTTAGGGAGCGCTGGAATTGTAATGTTTAAACTACTCGACTGAAGGCTCACCTCCTATCTGTGCTGAAGACACTGGTGGTTTAAGAATATACTTGATACTCCTGAAATTAAATATATGGTTTAAGTGTTGCCACTTTTGAAGCTTGTTAGTATAATATTTTAAATGGTATTAGGAGAATGGGGTTTTGGTGTTAAATGTCATCCCCTTCATGAATGCATCATTATTTTTACCCATAGTTTAGCCAGATAAATCTGGGAGGTGGAGGCAAAGGGGGAAGTCTGCAGGCATGCAGTGGATTAACACCTTGCATTAAGTCATGCATTTAGCGATTTTCCAATGATTTTAAAGCAGGGCTCCTACTCAGTTGTTCACCAGCTTTAAATACAAAGCAAACGCTTTGTGCACAGATTGCTGTATGTACTTTACTGCAGTAAGTAAATGGATCCTTAAACACAGGAACAGGTTTTTGATGAAAAATCTGATGCATGGTGGTTGCCTTAATTGATGGGTATCCAGCATGGGACAGGCGAGGAGCTCTGCGCGGTGGCAACCAACATGTGTTTTCTCTGTCAGACATGCCTGTGAGCGGTGCTTTTTGCACCCCTGCAACCAGCCTTAAGGGTTCTGTTTTTGGGGGCTTTATTGGATGAACTGTCAATGCTTTCCAGGATAACAAATCTTGTTTTATAGCACTTGGTGGAGTTTGGTTAGGGGCTACCTCTGAGCAACATGAACTTGGCCTTGCTGTGTGCCTTACACTAATACCTTCACTCCTGTAAGGAATCAGGGTACTTGAGAAACAGCCTGCAGCCATACAGCTGATTATTTCACCAAATTTACATCTTTTCAACAGTAATGGGGATGGCTTTCACAAATGCTCCCAGGCTCTAAATAGACGTTAAGTGGCTGTTTCTAGTTGCTTCCCTCTCTCTCCCCCTTGGGCGCTCGCCATGCACCCAGCCCCTGGGCCTGGGACCCGTGGGGCACCGGCCACCTCCAGCATGCGGGAGGGATGCTCTGGCTCCTTCTCCGGGTGGCCCTTGGGGGAGCTGGGTGCTCTGAGTGGGGTGCAGGGGAGGCAGCGATGTGAATTAGGGCTTGGAAAAAGGTGGTGTGCAGGGACAGTGGCTGGACAGCAGCGAGGGGCTCCTGGGTCCCGGAGGATGGTGGGTAAAGGGGAGCTGGAGGGATGTGTTTCCCCAGGGATCACTGCGGCATGGGTAGGGACTAAGGAGATAGGCTTGCTCCCGAGCTACGGCCTCCAAGGCACGATTTACTTTTATTTTTATTATTTTTAATTTTATGATTGTTATGATTCTTGTGATGATAATGATGATGGTGGTGGTGATTATTATTTTTAAGAGAAAAAAGGACTTAAAACATAGATTTTACTTTAAAAACAAAACAAAACAAATACCCAGACCCCCAAACATTCTTGTAAAACGCGGTTGTGATTCTGTGAGATCCAGGGGCAGCCACCTTGCCCCGCTGTGCTTCTTGGGCTCCTGGTGCCTGGCAGCAGTCATGCAGAGGTTCCCTGAGCTCCGTTCCTCTGCAGGTCAGTAACGCCATGGCCAAGTCATCTAGGGACTCAGTTTCTAAAATTTTACATTCCAATGTCAGAGCCTCAGCTCCGCGCACAGGAGCATGGGTACCCATGCACGGAGACGTCTGCAAGGGCAGAAGCCAGTACGAAACACCAGCCTGGGAAGGCAGCAAAGCATTTGTCACGGAGGCTGGTGGGAGCAGCAGGGATGTTGGGGGCTGACAGAGATGGGGGCTTCTTTTCACCTACATGTCATGTGCATGTTTTCCCCTGAACAAATAAGCCAAGTAAGGCTGAGGAAAGATGATTCAGTTGAAGATTCCTGCTATTTATTTTGAATTCTGCTACTTCTCTGCAAACCCAAACCTTATTTTGGCTTTCTTTAAAATGGGAGCCTACACCTGACTTCTTACAGATCGTCACTTCCTACGAGCAGGAACAGCTTGGTAGGCAAAGTGCTGTGAGTTTCAATGGCTTATGCTAGGAGACTGCTGCAAATAATATGCTACTGCTCATGTTACATGTTGTCCACAGCTGCCCTATTCTTTGCTGGCAACCCTGATATTTTGCATGGATAAAGAGTGCAGGATCGGGGTGAAATCATGGTAGGAAATCTCACATTCTGCTTTTGTTCCAACTCTAAATACTGTTGGTGTCTATCACGGGCTTACAGCAACTCTTCCCTTTCCCTGTGCTTTGTAAGTCCAAAGCGGTGCCAGCCTGATAAAATTTAAAACCTTCCCCCAAAACTACAGTAAAATATCAATACTGGTCTCTCTTAAAATCCACAGAAGGGAACTTAAGGATTAGAGCAAAGCCTTATTCTTAATTTATCTGTCATGCATAAGCATTTCAGCACATAACGCTTCTCTGGAAGGATCACCCACAATTTGGATTTTTTCCTTCGTCTAGGCACCTTGGGGTGAGTTAAAAGGTAGAGAAAACTCACACAACCATTGTATCTAGTTGAGCACTCATTATAAAATGGATTACAGGTACAGTAAACCATAAAGACTGTTTTAGAGCCATTAAGGTTCAGCTTGTCACTACTGACATGGACGCACTCTTACACCATATATTCCTGACATGTCAGGAGGTGCTTAGGGATGCTTTCATACATGTTTTATTGAAATGACAGGCTATAGCTTCTTTGGTTGCTCTATATATGCACAGCTATATGCTAGAAATCCAAATGAAACTCCACTTGAAAAAAAAAAACAACCCTTACACATATATAATGAGTGCCATCTTCAGTGACTAACTTGTCATCTACATTTCATTTATAATGTACTTTGTAATAGAATAATGAAATCACGTTTATCCCTGGAATAAAATGTGGCTGAAATCAATGAGATTTGCACCGAAGTGAATTCTGCAGTTGATAAAATGTGAGCTCAAAACCAAAGCAATTTTGGAAAAGAATGAAAAAAGTATCAAACCCTCAGATTTCCCTTCTGAAAATGTCTTTCCATCTGTATGCAGATCAATTGTTTCTCCCAGGCTGAGACTTTGACTTGTTAGGGCTTTTTGTCTTTCAGATCCAAGAAAAACTTTACATACAATTATGGTGCCTTGAAAATAAAATTTTTAAGTGGAAATACCAAGAGAGTCATAGCTGCAGAGAGTCAGATCTCACAAACCTTGCAGGTGTAAAATTCACATTCGTTACATGTTTGGAACGCAGAAGGAATGTAGGATTTGGTCCTTCATGTCCTTTTTCTAAGCAGTCACTCCACAAAAATGAAATTGAACTTTTGGGATATGTGAAACTGGTAAATTCCACAATTTGGTCACAGATCTGATATTAAAGGTAGGATATTATCTCTCCAGCAGAAGGTATGTGGCTGGAAGGCTGCTTCAAAAGCTGTCAGCCACCTTTGGCTAGTTTATCTGCCCTCAGATGCTGGGTACCAGCCTCCTCGCAGGGCTCCAGCAGTAATGATGGTGGTGGTGAGGAGCTCATGTGTGGAGCTGCAGAGACTGGCTGGGGTAAGTTATTCTTCAGTGGTGTGGAGAAACGTGGATTTGCTTTGTTTTGCACAAACTGCAGCTTGGACACTGTCATAAAGTAGTGACAACTAGGAGCTGGGGTATGTGGAGCTGCCATGGGCATCATGGGGTCTTCCAGTGCCTGTGACGGGTGAGAGAAATAGAGGGGATAATTTATATGTAAACCAAATGATAAATTTTAAATGTATTTGCAAAGTACTGTTTCCTTCAATGCGCTGGAGCTTTCCCAAATTTACTAGTTTTTAAAAAAACTAATGATGAAACATCAGTTCTTGGTGCTCACAGGTTCAGCACTTGGCCAACATGGAGGGTGGACAGCAGAGGCAGGGCAAACCACTGTCTCTGCATGAAACTACGATTATCAGTAACAGCAAGGACACGTAATTTGGGTCAGAAACCCAGTGCAGGATGACGAGCAAGCTGGCGTGACAGTGTGACATTAACCGAATGCATTTAGGCTCAGAGCAGGGTGAGTATGGCAGAGCCCAATTCACAAGTAGCTCCTGTAATAACAAAATAGATCTTGGTGAAAATTGTACAGGCTTCTGAAGGGGGGAATCTCAGTGTAAAACTTAAAATCATGTGTTTTTCACATTGGCAAGGTGCAAGGCTCACTGTCAGCCCCACAGACAACGCCAAAATCATCCCACACACGGCGGGAGCAGATGCTGAAGGACAGGCTCCTGGAGGCTTCTCCCCAGTAGCATCATCCCTGTCTTTGCTGTATCAATAAGATCTTATTGCTCTTTCAATGTTACCCTAAAATTGGCTTCCAGCACTACAGAAAATGCTAAAAACACTAACGGAAAATTAGAAAGCCTGGTGAACATGGGTGTACCCGTGCTGGAGGAAACTGGGGCTGACCGCTGCAAGCAGGAAGGTAAGAGAGAAATGGCTGCTGCGGTGCTGGTGCAATCGCAACATGTTAGTCCCCCACCAGCCTTAAAAATTATGGGCGAATGCTGAGGAGTTCTGGAAAAGGTTCAAACAGCAATTTGAACAGTGTTGGAAAGCCGGAGGGGCTAGTAAAGCTGGAGATGTGTAGTGCAATGGTAAGTTCTGCGAGGAAGGGCTGGTGTGGGGTGTAGGCAGTGTGTACCAGGCTGGGGGGAGGCAGTGATGGAGAGGGCAGGCTGGGGAATGGCAGGGTGGACATGGTCACAGAGGCAGTGTGTTGGACCCATGCGATCCCCGTGAGGTGGTAAGGAGGGAGGGAGGGAGTGGGGCTGTGAGGTGCCCATCTCCCTGCAAGGTGTGAGCCAGGAGGGCAGTGGGCAGCACGGCTATCTCTGCACCGGTTCAGGGCTGGTGACATCGCTATGGTGACTCTGAGTAAAGAGGCTTCTGAAGAATTCAGATTGTTTCTCAGTTCCTTGAATTAAAAGAAATTAGTATTTCAGGGGTGGAGCAATGGCAGCACAGGTGAAGAGCTTCTGAGCAGGCTGGGGGCAGATTGGGAACACCTGCATGGGCCAAGCCAAGCCCCAGCACAAGTAGATCATAGAATCACAGAATCACAGAACCATTTAGGTTGGAAAAGACCTTTAAGATCATCAAGTCCAACTGTTAACCCAGGACTGCCAAATCTACCGCTAAGCCGCATCCCTAAGCACCACATCTACGCATTTCTTAAACATTTCCAGGGATGGATGGACCCTTCTCCTCCTTTGTAGCCAAATTCCCTGCCAAAAGGTCCCATCTCCCTGGGGCAGAGCCTATGCAGGGACTGCTGAGAGCTATGGCCTGAGCTTGCAGGAGTGAGCTCGTTAGTGGCAGCGCTGGTGTGACTGGGAGGACTTCTTGCAGGGACAGCTGGGTCCACCTGCCTCAGGAGGCTTGCCTTGCCTCACCCTGGGGACACTGCAGGGGAGACCCCCTTGGCCACGCGACCCTTCGGAGCAGGACCCACTGCCCACGTTCCTGCAATGAGCCATCAACTGCAGGAGCAGGAGGGGGAAAAGTTTGTTGTCAAAGTCATCAACTCCGCATCAGAGCTAACGTGCTGCTATTTCTGCCGCCACCATGGATGGAAAGTCAAAGGTACAGACTGACCATTAGCCAGCTGGAATTATTATGATCAGCAGATTGTAATTATTGGTAGGGGTTTGGCAGATTTTCTTGCACACACAAACGTTAATCTGTGTTTATACTTTGAATGCTACCCAGCAATTACTGCTTTTGTGTGTGCTTTTACGATGTTGTGCATCAGCTCTGTATTTCTCTGTGTAACGTCCCAGCTACAAGATTTTGCAAACCTGTGAATTTACTGAAACTCATCTGAAATACAGAAATGTGTAACCGATAAATGCAGAATGCCACATGGCCCCCCGTGGCCAGGAGATCAACGTTGCATCCATGAACTTTCTCACTATTGGATGTTTTAGTTCACTGTTAAAAAGTAACTCTCTCTTGTCCTCTCAGGTTCATCTCCCCTGTCTGTATTTATGTGACACTGATTTTTCAGAATTGCAAGGGTAAACAGCAGATCACAGTTTAAGCTCCGGGAATTCCTGGCTATTGATAATGTGAATTGATTTCAGCATAGAGCATTGAGTTTTAGAGGCCCTTGAACCCATACGTATCGAAAGATTTTTGAACCATTGTTTTTAAACACATCTGACGTTAGGCTCATGTTGTACCAGCTCCAGTTAGTGACGGAGAAATGCTGGTGCTTCTTGGGGGTTTGAAGCTTGTTGTGAACAGCCGCATCCAGTCCAGCAGAGACTAGACAGGTCGGGGAAATTATACAGAAATTACAGGATATGCAAGACCTTTCACAAGTTCTTAAGGAAAAAACTAAAAATTTTGGCTGATGGGAGATGTCACCTCATTCATATGGACATCAGAGAGCATGGAACGTCCAACAGGAAAATCTGCAAAGGGCACCTGAGGATGAGTGTGAGAGAGGGGCCGCTCCTCCTTTGCCGTCTTTAAAACACAAAAATGCTGAGGGTGGTTTTTTTCCTTCACGACGAAAGAAGGAAATGGATGAAATGTTTTGATATGAAAAGAAATTTTCCAGCTTCCACAGCAGGGCAAGTGCTTTTATTAAGCAAAGCAGGAGGATTTGCTGGGGAGGTGGTGGGTCGAGGACGAGAAGCAGGTCCAGGGTGAGGGCCCCCTGCTGCCTCCCCTGGCCACCCCTGCCTGGGCAGGACCCAGCAGGGAGCACGCAGCAACACTAATTACGGTATGCCCATCTTGTATTTACTTTAGAAATTGCTTCATGTTAATTAAAGATGTTACCTTTTAAATTCTGCCTTCACCACATTGAAATGCTTTGCTATTTGTGAGGAGCTCTAAATGAATGGGGAAGAAATGTTTGTGTTCAATGGTTTTATTTGATTTTTGGAAAAAAATCCTTGAATAAATTAATAAATTATATCATTAAGAGAGAATAGTTATATATTAGGATACCCAACAGATAATTTAAGTAAATAGCTAATAAGGTAAGTGTACAATGCTCTGTATCTGCACACATGCAGATATTCTATTTGAACTTAAAATACAATTACTTATCAAATGTCTCCATCGGGGCTTCAGTCTGTAAAAAAGCCTGTTGGTAACACAGAGGGAAATTACTGCAGTTGCACAAGGCGACTCCAAACTGCTTTCTGTATTTTGACTTGTACTTTTGACTTTTTCTTTCTCTGGTAACCCCATTATTTTTGTCCCTACTCAGAGCTCTGACCTGTGCTACATGGAAAGTTTAGAGATGAAGTCATTTCTGGTTTGAGTTACTGGAGAGACTTTAATTCATCCAGCTGTGCCTGCTCAACAACAATTCCAGCATTCAGCATTGACAACACACCATCAGCAAGAGAAATCAAACAGAAAAGGCAGTCAGTGTTGAAAGGAACACTTAAAAACTGCTCTCATTTGTAGAATTTAACATCATCAGAACACTAAATGTAAATATGAGCAGAAGGAAAACGCTAAACTCATCAATCAAGGTATTTCACACACACAAAAAAAAGCCTTTTTTTTTTTTTTGACAGAATGTTAATGAAAATCCCAAAGGAAATATCATTGAACATAAAGGTGCATCTTAAGGAAAAAGAAATTGCTGGATACTTTGCTCAAAAGGACCTTGCTTTATGAAATAGATGACGTGTTTCCCTTGTTGAATATGTGTTTAAACTCACGTTTTACTAGTAAGAGGGGGGAAAAATCCTGCAGTTCCTAGTGGCAAGTACAAGCCAGGAACTCAGCTTTGAAAGGAATGGCTACATCTCAGTTATAATGCACTCAGAAATCAAACAGAAAGTGTTTCAGGATTTCTGAAAGCAGTTATTCCCTTCAAAACAGTTCTTTAAACTGTGGTATAATTAATAAATGTTCAGTTAACGCATTATTGAATTGCCATTCAAAAAGAAATAAGGGAGCAAAAGATCTTTTGAGCAAAACAGACAAAATATAGATCTACTAGCTGGTATTCAATGGTGTAAAAATAATTTCTCCTGGAAGTTTTTTTCCTTTTCAATCAATAATGTGTAAGAGTAAGAGAGACTGAATTTTTCATTTTGTCTCCTCATTGCTTAGATTACATTGCAAGTGCCTTTTGGCGAAGCGGTGATGCCGATCCAGACTGACTGCTCCCGGGAGGTGAAGGAGATGCTCCTGCCTGGCTGGGGGCAACACCTCGCACCTGCAAAGCATTTCCACGTTCAGCTGGCATGGGACCATGTCCTGGCAGGAACAATAGCTGGGAGGGGAGAAGACAACCCTCAGCCTGGTGGTAATTTCGATTATCAGTGCTGTAGCCGTGGCTGTGTCGCTGCGGGAGGGCTGGGGGGGAGCTGTTGGTGGGCGTCCTCGGACCTGTCGCCTCATGGGGCTGCTTCAGCGTGACAGGTGTGGGGTGCACCCACCCGTCGGGGAGAGCTGGCGCTCTGTTAGCTAATGACCCGAATATTCAGGTATCGGCAACGCTTTGGCTAGTAAAGCGCTAGGAGGAAATGGCACGGGTATCCCTTGACTCCCACCATCAGGTTCGTGGGGTTTTGGTACATTCTCTATAAATGTTGATCCAGCAACAGCGATGGAATTTCATTTTAATAACCTAATGAATAGATGTGATTGTTTCTGCTGCCTGACAACGGCATCTGGTATTAAAGTGCAAGGCTGGAGCAGCACAGCACACCCTGACACCTTCAGACAGCCCAGCTGCAGCAGGCGGTGATACCAGCGGCTGTACCCCAGCACCTCCCCACCCCTGGCAAACCGAAGCCAGAGGTGAGGTGCTGTGGCTCGTCCGGCTGTAGGCGCTTACTGGGGAGACCCAGCCCGACCCGACGTTTCTGAACTGCTGCTGACACTTTCCCTGCTAATTACACATCTTGCAGCTTACATTGACACATCTTTTTCAGAAGGGGGGTGCCCTCTAATGTGTTAAATAGACATGCGCTTTTAAACGTCTCTCACTTTAGATCTGGCATAAATAAATTTCATTTGTTTAACTGCCTTTTAAGTATAGAAAGAAAATTCTAGTAGTCGGACAGGCAAGAAAAATAGCGATTGAGCATGCAAATCATTTCTTTTCCCTTTAAACAATACATACTCTGCTGCCTGCATTTCCCTAAAGATACTGCTGCAGCTACACATGGTTGAAGTCTGTTTTACCCTTATATAAGGCAATGTGACAAATGATTTAGGGTGAAGTAATCTCTAATCAGCATAACTTCATACCGCACGGCGCAGAATTATTGTCAATTTAATTCTGTCTCCTCGACACAAAACTCTGAAGTGTTTCTTCCAGTTGAAGTTTTGTAGCTGAATAATAAATAAAAGAGGGTGCGGTACAAGTACTGCATAATGTAATTGTACCCTCTTTGTTCTTGTCAATCAGCTTTAACACGAGTTAAGTCGTCGTGGATGTCATCATGATCATATTCATAGTAGATGGCTCAGAGTTTCAGTACGGTCGTCTTCTGCGAGCAAGTTCCTTTAATAAAGAGGCGCGCGGTGAAGGTTTCAGGTGCTTTATAAAACTTTGACTTCCCTCCTACTACAAGGCAAGAAAGCACAATAATGCATGCATGAGTTGCCAATAAATCAAAGGCCTCCTTTTTTTTTAATTCCTATTTTGACATGTACATACATAGCATTTTTAAGAGATAGCTCCAAGGTAGCTTTCCAGTCCTTGATCAGATCATGAATTTAATTAATTCAGTGTAGACATGTCATAGATTTAAACCCTTTAGAATTACATTTTTAATACAGATCTAACATTTAATGTCCTTTTTCATTTTTTTCTTGCAAAGTAAAAAAAATCCTTTAATACTCTGGTAGCAATTTTTTTCTCTTATTATAAGATTGTGGCTCCTTCCTAATTATGTGGCTGCAAATTATTTACTGCAGTTTTAAATTAAGGAAGGAGACAAGTAATCCAGTGTAAAAAACACTGTTCCAACTTCAAGAAGAAATGAGTGTATATGTTTAATTTCTCTTTAGGCATACAGCTGTACAGTCACTGTATAATGGAAGGTTTGAGACAAAATGGTCCCCCACCACCTTACCTCCGTGTAATGCAATTTAGCTTCATTAAATTACTGGAGGGCCAGTTACTTAAGCAGAATATTGATTTTCAGTCTGGGCCATGTTTAACATAATTCTGCGTAGGCAACAGCTAATTCTGCATTTGAATCTCACACCCTAATGGAATTACATGATGTGGCTGACCATGGGCAAGGCAGGGCTGGGCTGGGGGCTGCTGTTCCCCCCCTGCCCGCCCCGCTGCCTTTAACCCCTTCCTCCTCCACGCTGGCTCCACGCACTTCAAACAGCTGTGCTGACAAATTTCTTGTTTCTTCCGTGGAGTTGCTGTCTTTCATCTGGGGATGTGTAGCCCCGAGCTAGGTTTTGGTACTCTAAAGTATCTGTGGGGCTGTTATATTTTTCTTCAGCATCCTATATCTTGGTCTATACAGCAACAGAGCTGAACAGAGACAATGTGAAATAAGGGATTTCCTCCAGTTCCTAGCCCCAAACACCGTTTTCTAAACCTAACAGTTAAAGGATGAATTTTGCTTTAATTAAAGACTGGTAAAATCAACCAACTCTTCAGCACGCAAGTATGGTCTCTACATTGCTGGCTTGAAAGCTAGTCATTATTTTTATTTATTATTCTGTTTAATGATGAGATACAGTTTACAAGCCATTGAATAATAATAATAATAATTTAAAATGGTTCTCTGTGAGTTATAGTTTGTCAGTGTTTTAGAATTTAAATAGTGTGTGGGGAGAAATAGTGGTTATCACCCACATTAATGATGGGCATGGCAGAGGAGGTGTGATGCTACCACCTCGGTAGGTTTGAGATTTTGAGTAACAGGGCATCAGATGGGCTGCCAGAGACCTGGACTTCAAAAATCACTTGCTCACTGGATTCCCTTAAATTAATCAGAGTAACAAAACACTGAAAAATGCCAGGTAGGGGTTCAGTTGATGATGGTTTTTCTTTTTCAAATTTAGCAGCTAAACTGTCCTCTCAGTTTTCTGTCCCAGGGGAATAAAACTTTTCATCCCTCCACAAGTACCAAACACTGTTCCTGCTTGTTTGGGAATTTTTTTGCAGAGCTGGGTTCATAAGACCATTTTTTCAGAAAGACTGCTGCATGGCAGAAAATTGCTTGAGGGCAGCTTAAAATGTTAGCTAGGAAGAGCCTCCGTTTTAAATGAACTTATCATGGCCACTCTTTTGTATGCAGCTCATGCTCCACTCAGCTCCCCGAGAATAAATGGATTTAAAAAGTTCTTGCTATGGCATTGATGCTGCAAATAGTTGAGTTCATGCTTAACTTGAGCACTATGCTCCGTCTTGTTGACTTCAGTGGATTTCCTCTGCAGCTGTCGGTATTTCCATTGATGCAGATCTTGCCTCGTATCCACCTACATCTGCCAAAATGACGCAAGATGCAGTGTGCAGAGAGGGGTTGGGTTCAGGAGTTGAAGCCTGGCTCCACCCTAGGTACGTTTAGATGCAGAATTTTGACAAGCAGATTTGGGAAGGAAGAAGCAAGGCAGGAGAAGGCAATATTGGTTGCAGCCATCTGAAACTTCATTTGAGTTGCAAGAGCTCAATCACTTGCATGACTTGAGCAGAGCCAGTTCCAAGGAGTGTGCCGTGTATCGTGAGCACCGAGACTGAATTTTGTTGTAGCCGAGAGCATGGTTTGGAGGAAGAATTTCAGCAAGTCCTTTAAAGGGAGATTAGCAAGTTTCATGTCTCATTGAAAAGAAGCTTTAAACTAGACTGGCTAGCTCTTGAAACAGAATAAATGTCAGCAAGCATCACTGGGGCTGTGGGTTTTGATAGGCGTGCTTAAGAAAAGCATGTAAATGGAAAAGTGGCATGCAAGGCAGCTGGCAGGGGGTGCTCGGGGCTCAGGCAGCTCCCAGAGATGGGGGTAAGCACGGGCAAGTGAGGCGCTGACCCTGCTCTGCTCTGCAGTGGAGCCAGTGCATCCTGAGCCCATGCTGTGCTCCTGGGGGCAGCTCCCTGGGGACCCTTGGGAAGCCTTGTCCCAGAGCCGCTCCTGGTTTCCTGGTTTTGGTGGAGTCCTGAGGTTTTGCAGACCCTGCTGCTGCTGCTGTCATCAAAATGCAAATTACAGCTGGGCGGGATGCTGCTGCTCATGTTAATTCCTCGTGACTCTGCCTCTCACATGCTCTTTCCTTTTTCCCTCGCAAGTACAATGGTGTAGTTACCTATTATTTGAACTGCCACTGTGTTTCAGTCTGGGGGAAAATATGCAATATGCAAAGCCAGTTTGTCATTGGGAGTCAATAATTGGCATCAGGTGCATTGCTTAGCATCCTGTCACGGATTTGGCATGTCACCTGATTGATAACTCTGTGCTTTCTCATGACATTGAACATAATTTGTTCCCTATCACATTTGCACACATGGCCTGTGGTCCTTTGTTACTTACTGTATGCCCTATATCTTTGCATTTCATAGGTGGTAAAGGAGAGCGCTCCCTTCCCCGTGCCTTGGTGCTTCATGTGCTGTCATATTTCTGATCCTGAAATGGTGGTGTAGCGGATGAACCCGTCTGTTTGGATTAGCTGTGATGAAAGGGAGAGGGCAGGAGATACCCGGGGAGGCCTGCGCTGGTGGAAAGTGAATGAAAGCAGCTAACTTAAATTCTTTCTCTCTTCAGATTTGCACTCGTTTTCCAGCACTTTTTATCACACTGATCCGGTGGCAAGGAGCTCCATTGATTTCAGAGGAGCTACACACAGAAGGGGGTGTTAGCCATGATATACAAGGTAGCAGAATCTGGCCATATATAATTAATACAAATATGTGCATAATTTAAAGCTGCCCCAGGAAAGCCTTAAATTACATGATAACCATGCAGACACTGGCCTAGGAAGGAAAACATGGGGAGTCTCTATTAGTGAAATTAATTATATGTAAGATTGTCTTCAATAACCATGTGGGAATGATTAAGTAATCAGTCAAATAAAAGATTTAATAACAAATTCCCTATCAATTATACAAGAACAACCAGTAAAAATTAAGTAAAAATGATTTTCAGTGCATTAATATTAGCATTAACAGTTCTGAAAATATTGTAACATAATTAAATGTAATTTCTTGTAGAAAAACATACCCATAACAGCAAAATAAACAAGCCCCCAAACAGTATTTCCTGAGGAAACTCAGCAGCTCGAGGTGTGTGATGGCACATGGAGGTTTTGGACAAGGTCAGCTCAGATGAGTGCCAGCAGAAGGTGGGAAATGGGTCTGCGGTGGCGATGTCCAGTGTGCAGCTCACAACTACCTCTGCCCTGGTGTCCAGGCACTGAAAGGTAAAGAAAACCAAGCGGGCAGGCCTGCCAAAGCAGGAGTGAATTAAGCTGGAAGCCTGGGGTAACTTAGATTGTACCTAAAACTGCTGCTAACACAAATGCTGTGTTCAGTGTTTCTGATCTGGCCTTTTCTGGAGGAGTTTCTGGGTCTCTATGCACATTGTTTCTCCCTTTTGGCATTTATTCCTCTTATTGTTGGACTGGTAAAGTTCACTTTATGATTACTGTCACCCAGTGTGCCACTAGGGATGGGAGCTATCTCATTTATCACAGCCTTCTAAGAGTTGCATATCTACTTTTGGCTTTACATCCAAGATACTTCTGTAGGTGATAGAGGGGGAAGGGGAGATTTTTAACCACCTCTTCAAAGATAAACTTAATTATCCTGTGGAGGTACCTACTTCTCTTTATGTTTTAGATGAGTAGCTTTCACTAGAAATCTAAATTTTTTACATGACTGAAGGTCAAGGTGAAAACACGCATCCAATAGAGTGGTCCAGAGCTCACGGAAGCCAATGAGAATATTTCTATTAACTTTAGTAGGTTTTAAACACAGTCACACTGCAATTTCCTAAAGGTAAAATGCTCTGGTAATACCATAGGAATAGCTGTTGTGGGCTATATTAAAAATCCGTCTGGTCCCATACCCTGTCTCATTGGCTAATAGTTGGTGCATAAGGATGAGTATAGGAACGGGGAGACGCACAGTGAGACTTTCCTTGCTGTTTTCCCATCTCCAGCAATCTGCATCCCGGTGACTTCCTGAGCCAGAGGTTGTGTTTAACAGCCTGTGAAGGACCATCTACATTGCAGAAAGTGTCCAAAAGCAGAAAACAATACAGATCAGCCAGCATTTTGTGTTTGCCCTAAACTGCATCTTTTTTTCCCCTATAGAAACATTTAAATAGTGGGATCTGATCTAAGCATTCCTATGCAAGTAAGAATGGCCAATTTTTTTGTGAGGTCCTTTGCAATAATACCCCACCAAACTTGCTAATAGATGCCACAAGAGTTAGATTTTATTCCTAGATAACCGTGGAATTCATAGGAACAACTGGGACTGAAAGACTTGACTGTTCAAATGAGGAAATAAATTGTTTTTTTTTTAAATAGGCATTCTAGAGATAAAGAAAGATAATAATAAAACATTAAAAAATCCTCCTTGGTACATTTGAACAGTCTTACAACACAGTAACAGTTGTAAAGATTACAACAGTAATAGTGCTTTCTGTTTTCCTCATAAAGGCACATTTTTCTTTGGATGTAAGATACAGCTACACGCAATATGGAAAGGTGCTGAATATGTTTTTCTGTTATTACCACAGTGTTTGTTCCCTTGTCAGGGTTCTGGATATTGTGTTTTTCCAAATACAAACAGAAAACCCTTTCCACCCCTCTCACAGTGAATGCTAAATAGAAAGGAATTGACATCTACTTGGACTTGCAAAATTTTATTTGTACAGAATATTATACATGCAGCAGCTCAAGTGGTAATTGTGCTTCTGAGTAATTTGATTAGTAAAAATTCCAGAGTTATATGTGTTCTACTAAGTTTCTTTGAGGTCTTGAATCTAGAGAGCGCTGTAATATTTTCAGCAAGGGTATATAGCTAAAATAATCTCGGGTTCCTTTTTCATTTTATCAAAATCTGAGAAATAACCTGCCAAACCAATCATTCTGTCCCAGGAGTCTTGCAGAAGGCCTGGATGTTAATTGCATTTAACCTAGAACAGCAGAGCATTTTTTTTTTCTTTATACAATAACTAATATGTAAACTACTGTTGCACTTTGAAATTACTTTCACTTAAATTCTATTATTGAAGCTCCACAGTGGAATATATCAGGGTCCATTTCATTAAAAAAGACTAATTACACTGGAACGGCGCAACATACCCGCCAATCTTCCTTGGTATGACTGAAAAATGAGCATTCAAGAGATCTAGCATACTTATTTGTCCTGGTGTTCCTGAGAAAGCTTTATGCAAGCATGCAGTTGAGGCCAGAAATGAAATTCTGATGGGTCATGCAGGGACACTTCTTTTTTTTCCCCATAATAGCAAGAATTTACATGGATTGGCTGACAGCTAAAGCAGGGCAAATACCTATTCTATAATTTCCATTGATAAAAACCCAAGCAAACAAATAGCAATGCTGCAGCACTTGGCAGCACAGGCCAAAACTTGGTGTATACTTCCACCGTGTGACACACTAATATTCTTTATTTATACAGACAACCTGAAAACTCCATAAATTTTCTGTTGGAGACTCACGATAAAAATACATGTTGTGTAACAAAAAAGTAAACTGGCAGGCTGATCACAGGGCAGACTGCAGGATAACAAACGTGTAATATTCCCGTAGCACTCTGCCAGCTTCCTCCGGTGCTGGAGCTCTGCGGGTGAGTGGCAGCCGGCAGCCCCGACACCGACACCTGCGGGCAGCGATGCTCAGGGGGCAGTGCTGGGAAAGGACAAGGGGGTTGGTCTGGGTTCTGCTGGTCGATCTCCAGAAACTCCTGGTTTTGAACTCTGATTTGGGATTTTTGGAGCCTGCTGGAGCATGGGAAGGGGCTGCACTGTGTCCCGTGGAGGATGGCGATAGGTGAGCTGGAGTAGATGTTGCTTTGGCAGTTGCCAGCCAGTTACTGCCTGAAATCTCACCCTTTCTGGAGGAGTTATTCTGCTCACAGGCATATCTCTCAGCTTTTTGGAAAATTACTTGTTTAATTAGTGGTGCGGTGAGTCAAATCCCGACCAACGCTGAAATACTTCTGGCTGAGGCTGTGAAAGAGCGATAAAGTGCAGCAGTTATGCTAGAATCTGTAAGTTTTTTACAGCTTTTGTTTGCTACTTCGACTTTTCTGCTGGTGTCTTTGATGAAGCATAATAAGGGCATGTTATAGCATGCTTAAAAGTTTGCAAGTGATGCTGGACGGCATGTCAGCATTGTTATTAGCTATCCTAGAAACTGGCGGGTTCTTGGCCAGAGTTTTGCACTTGGACATTTCCTATCTAGAGCAGCAGTAGCAGTACCTATGGCAAACATACATCCACAGGTATGGGAAAAGTTCCTGGTTTGCATGTACAGATGCATTAAATTTTTGTCTGTTAAAGAATGAAGAAATATGCTGCTGGGAACCACTGCTCCCACCTTGCTCAGTACCATGCTGCCCTTGCTCCCCTGTTCGTGGGACAAGTTTTCCTACAGGTTTTGCACCACAGAAAGCAATTTCCCTTTCTGTGTTGGAAGGGCTGGATTCCATGGCGGAGTTTTTCATTCCCCATTCAGACCTCCTTGGAAACCAGCTGGGAAAAGAGGAAAAGAAAGGCCAAGAATGCCAGAATTGAAAAGTCCAGGTCCAAGGTGTGTCAGTGTTTGAAACCTGCAGCCTGATTCTCTGCGCCACCCTCTTGCTGCCAGAAGTCACGACGGGAGTGAGAATACTCAATTCTTCCGTCTCACACTTTTATGCATCCATGAATTTGACAGAAGAGCAATTTCAGTTATTTTTTTTCCTCCATTGGGATAGTGAAAAATAAACACTTAGCACAAGAAGCGAGGCCATGAACATGTACTCGGTCTGGTACTTGAGTAAGGTCCATTAAAACATTGTGAAAACATTAAAGTCCCTAACACGATGGTTTGTATTTCATTAGTAAGGTGTTCCTGCCAAAAATGTGAGACCTTTATAACTTTTTGGCACTGGAAGTACAACTGACCTTGTGCTGTACTGTAATAACTTCTTATTCTATAATCAATCTTCTGTAAACAGTTTTGTTTTGCACTGAGTGTACAAAGTCAGGGAGTTTTGGGGTGGAACTTTGCCTCTGGCCCTTGCAGCTGCTGCAGAGCCCCTAGCCACACCGTACTGCATGGAGGTGCGGGCTGCCACCAGCCATGTGGGCAGGAAAACAGGCCAAAGAAGTTCAGTCTGGGATGATGGAGCTTGGGGACCAGCACAACATCCACACATATTTTCTAGGATGCTAGGTGGTTTGGCTCTGATAGGAGACAGGTATGTGCTTGTTGTCACCGGTGGAGAAGCGACACAATGTCTTTTGGGAAAAAGCAAGAGAACCTCAGAAAAATAAAATTTCACTGTCTCCTGGTGTTTATATGGAAGGTAACACAAGCGAAACTGTACTTATAGTACAAACTAAATTTGTTGCAAAAAGAGGTATTGTAATTTTTATGGGGCAGGAGTTGTGGGTTTTTTTGCTGTATAAGAACAGGTTATAGAAGAGTCCATGTCCTCCACGCTATTGAAATACTTCTGCTACTGCTACTACTGCTACTACTACTACTACTACTTGCTATTATTGTTGTTGGTGGTGGTGTTGTTATGATAATAATGATGATGATGATGATGATGATGATGATGATGATGATGATGTTTGCTGGGGTGAAGACAGAGGAATATGGGATTCATAACTCTTCTAGCTTCCTTTTTACCAAGGCAGATAAAACAACAATTCCTGTTGTGTTGTCCAGGGAAAACTTGTTCTTTTGGCAAGTAAAGAGATAGAAAATACTTTGTTAGTGGACACTATTTTGTAAAATGCTTGTCTGGTAAACAACGTAGTGGGATACAATGTTCATCTGAAGGCTACCAGTGGTTTGAAACAAGGCCTCAGCGTGTGCCGCACACTCTCAGCTCTATCTAAATAATCTGAATGTCCTAATTCATTGATTTGTGATTATGGTCATAAAGACATTACATTTGAACTTGATATGAAATAAAAGGCTTTGGTCAGTCAATACTCTTCAAAAAAGCTCTTCAAAGATTTTATAAAAGGGTCGCTGACCTGTACGCTGAGATTGGACCTCAGTTGTCTAGGGAGAACCCTCTCCGCACTTGGTCTTTGAACCTGCCCTCTCCCTCTTTCCCAAAGCACCACAAAAAGCAATAACTTATTACAAGTCAGTGTTTTCAATTGTGCATGCAAGAAAAAACATCAAAACAATGTGGCTGAAAATAATCCCCTTTAGAGATGAGATTATGTTTTATTGTTTCTTTTACCAGATGTACGGTACTCAATATTTAAAAGGATTGCTCTGAATATACAGGTTTGTCAGGCTTGTGTTTGCCTGTCTCACATGCTTAGCAAGTGAGGAACCCACTCTGGTCCACATTTCTCAGGAATTTAGGTTTTTTGGAAATGAAGATACATTGTAAATATCTGCATTTCCAGTGGAGACAGAAAGTGACAAACAATTCACTTGGCCTTTACAAACCAACCCCGCATTTGCCTTAGTCCCTCAAAAGGTTTTGGGGTATTGGTTTTGAATCTGAACTCCTTCCCACGAAGTGTTATCCCAGGGCTCAGTTGGAAGCATCTCAGATCTTGTGCCCTGCCAAAATCCCACATGGAAGGAGCCGTGCCGGCTCTGCCGCCCCCAGCTTTGTCACTGGGGCACCACCTACGGGGTGGCTCAAGTAGAGGTGAAAATTCTTCAGCTCAAGTGTTGTTTTTCTTTTTAAAATATCCATTTGTGAGATTTTGCTAGGTCAGACCGATTGAAAGCTTGATCCAGCTCTGGGGTTACTGAAAACGCACATCAAAAAGATGTAAAGCCATAATGTTCTTTCTGTCCAAGCCTGTATGGTCCCTGCTCTGTATTGACTCTGGTGCTGGTGGCATCCTTCAGTGAGACATTTGTACACGGCCAAAAATTTAGGGGTACCGCTGAGACAAAGGAGTTTGTTTGTAATCAGAATTCCTTTCATGAGGACTGTGATTTATAGACATTTCTAAAAGCAGAAGGACTCTGTGCCATTATTTAAAAGGCTAGGCTGCTCAGAGTTATTTATAAATACCAATACAACAGAAACAGTTTCTAACTTCAGGCAGAAAGATACTATTCATCATATAATTCAGTAGGAAAATAACACAACTGTCGGAAATGGCAGCAAAAGGATAGCATATTGATGCAGAATCAAATCTAGATAGAACAAGTGGCATTTTCCTCTTTTGAAATCAAACTGCAAAATGTAAAATAAGTAGAAATAAACAGCCAATCGTCCCAACACCATTTTTTCCTGGTCAAACCATGCAAAACCCCCTAAAACTCACAATGGAACAACTTCCATTTTAGATCAGTTTCTCCTCCTCTCGCATGGTCTATTTATTTTTATTGGTTTGTTTCTCATTAAATCCTTCAATTACTCTGCAGTGTAAAATGGTGAAATTATTGGCATGTGCCACTTTCATCATGTATTTGAGTTTGCTTATTACACTTGCAGAAAATGCTTGAATGGTATTAGGCTCTGCTGTGGATTGAGACAGAGTTAATAAATATTATTTGGTGTTTTTTCCCTGAGAAGCACTGCTTTTCTTGATTGTTTTTTACAGTTGGATTGGGAATATTGATTTATTCACCACTGTTACAATAATTGTATACAAGGAACAAAAAATGCAGAGGTAACATTTCATCAGCTCAAACAGATTAATTAGTTGTAGTAGATTAGGCACAGTGTTACACAGAAAGATTTGCATTTAGAGGAAGAAAAAAGTTGTTTGGTTTTTTTTTTTTAATCTTAAAAAAGGCAAGAGAATTTAATAGAGATGTGATACACTGAGCTGCTTGGCTTATTATTCAGTCAGTGTTTCCAAATGAGTATTAAAGGGCAACTTTAAATATTAACTCTTCTTTCTAAAATAAAAATACTGTGTAATTGTTGAATGCATGGTATGGGAAAATCCCAGCTTACTGTACTTGTATAAGAAAAGTTAAGTTGGTTTTGCATCCTAATTCTATAATTGTACAGAAATTATAAATCTATGTATAACAGAAGCACAAGCATTTAAAAATCCAAATTTCCTGCCATGTATTCTGTCTGCATGGAAGCAAATACGTTGTTTATATTTTTCTCTCTGTGCACAGAATTAAGTTTGAAGCTACGAAGAGGTAAATATTACTATCTTTTGTGTGAGGTTAGCTTGGCCATGATACTGAAAATTATTCATTAAAGGTTATGAGGCATTAACAAGAGTTTAAAAAGTGTCCTGGTTGTTCCCTATTTGACCCCTTTCTGCAGGGAATTGAAATTTCCTAGTGCTCTGGACCACTGACACCATGAGGGTAATTAAGCAATTTGCCCCAAGGTTTCAAGTTTTAACATCTTTCAGTATTGAAATAGAGAAGAAAAATATTTTTTATCACTCTCACATTCTATACAAATCTACAGAGAGCTACACAATGGGCCTTGCCTGACATGCTGATTTTCTTTTTAAACCATCTGTTAAATCATCCTGGCTTGCAACATATTAGACATTATAAATGCCCCTAATTTTTCAAAGCAGTGCACAAGGATTCAGCTGCTTGACTTTCAGTTTACGCCGTGCTATCCCACCCCAGCCATTGAGAGACATTAAACATACAGAGCCAGTTTCACTGCTCGGCTAATGCCGCTTTTTTGTCAGCCTGGCAATGCAGAGCATCTTTCAATCTGGCTTAAAGGGCCACTGGAGGGATGCTCCACCGTTGCAGCATCCTTGAGCGGCACAGATCTGCCACGCCCCCCCGCCCCCCCGGCCCCCCCCCCCCCGGCCCTGCTCCTGGCCCCCTCCTCACAGCACTGGTGCCCATGCAGCCCCCAGACCGCTTTGTCCCTGCTGGTCACCAGCCCTGTGATCCCTGGCGTGCGGCTGCTCTGGGGCCTAAGGCAGTGAGTGCCATCTCCTGCCTTTCGGGAGCACCCCGGGGTACATTCATCCCTCTCTTGGGGGAGAATCAAAATCTGTTAAATTTTGTTTGCAGGCGGTGCCTGGTGGGGAATGGCAGATCTGGCCCTCGGGACCGATGCTGAGGTTGGGTGAAAGCCATCCCACAGGGCTGTATGCCTTACGCTGGGCTTGTGCAGAAGCTGTGGTGTGGGGCAGCGTGGGAAGGATGCTCGGGGCACCCTGCATCCCCTAACACTGGGGGCAGGAGCATGGTGCGAGCTCCTTCCTGCTTCATTATATTTGTCTTCTTTTAACTCTGCTCTGGGTGCTTTGGATCTTTTCCCCCAGTAAATTTATCTGTCGTGTGAATTATAATTTGCTGGTTTTCCGCTGCGTGCCGCCTGTGCCTGGATGCTCAGGGAAGAAGGTGAGAGCTGCCCCCAGGATCTGTCCTCCCCAGCCATCAGGTACTGCTTCCTAATGCAGCTTCATCTTGAGAAGTGGTGCAGCCTTGGATCACAAATTAAAGGCCTTGTCAATACTGGGAGACATTAAAAAAAAGAAAACAAAGGTCAAGGAAGGTTAGGCTTTAGCTATAAAACCACTGGCAGTATTCCCCTTAATCTCTGGTGCTGCATGCACTGTTTTTCAGAATGAAAATGTGGAACATCATTATGAAAACGTACATGCTGATTTCTTTGCAGCATACCCTCAAGGATCCCAAGGAAGAATTGATAAAATTATTTCAATGAAGTCCAGCCTGAAAAAAGATCAAATCAGATGTTTGTGAGGATGCTCTCCCAGCGTCCAGCAGCGTGCAGCAGCGCTGAGCCTCGGCGTGCCCCGGAAGGCTTTGGCAGGCTCTGACATGATAAGGGAAAATCTCCTTGATGCACTGCTGTAGCAAAGGATACTCTGCTTCTAAAAATAAGAAAACCAGAGTACACGATGAATTTGAAAGTCTCGGATCACGTGCTGGGTGTTTCAATGAATGCACTTTTATTACCTACCAAAGTGCCACAGTCTTGCAAGTGAATGAAAAAATGCAGTCATGTTTGCTGCAGCTTCTGCTGCATGAACCGACTTGATTTTTGCCCAGAGTTGTAGCCTTAGACCCTGGGCCTGTGCTCCCTGGCGTTTTGTGAACAGGGGCAAGAAGGTGTTTTGGGACCTGCAAATAATCTGCAGGTTTATACCCGCAACAAATAATCCTCTCTCCCTCCTTCACACGGTGGATTTACAAACTTTTGCCAAAAGTTTGCTGCATCTCACTTTATTTAACCTTCAGATGTGTCTTTCTACCAGACAAGGAGTAAAATATTCCAGCTGCTATGAAAGATAATCATTAAGGTGATCTAACTCCAAAGATCAATAACATCTCTACAGGACCATTCCAGGGTTTCTGTGATATCTCATTAAAAATCATATTAAAAGATCCTGTTCAGGTAAAGGGGGATTTGGTAATTTCTTCAACATTATGGAGCAAGATTTATTAAAAATTTGTTTATCTGAAAAATACTTGGATGAAATAGATGCATAATAATGAAGAGGTTAATACGTTTATATATATTTAGGCAGTTACTGAGAATATTAGTAATTATAATAACTAGCAAATGACTTATTTTTAAAGATGCACACTTAAGGGGATAGATCCACTCATATTTACTAAAAACTATGCATCGTTTACCATATATATATATAGAGAGAGAGAGAGTATCTATATATATTCAATTACTGTTTTATTTATTTATTTATTTGATGAAAACAGCAAGGAACTGGTGTTAGGAAGGAGCATTCATTGTGGCCTTTCCCGCCTGACCCACACGGGGATCTTCTGGTCTCTGTGGGGCATTTGGAAGCTCGGTTGAGGTCACGGATGGTCATGTGGGTGGACAGTTTGCCTGATCCACAGTAATTCTTACACTCTGGCATCAAATATTCTTTATAGAAAATAAGTGACCTAAACACATTGTATGGATGAGAAGCACAGTAAAACACCCATCCTGCATGCCTCCAGCGCTGAGCACCAGCCCCATCACAGGCAGTCACCAGCCTTTTCCAAACCCTGCAGTTTAGGCACAAGGGTTTTATCCTGTAGTACTTGGTCCCCTTGTGAAGGCCTGAGACTGCCTTGTCAGACCCGCATTTCTGTATGGCTGGGTTGGTTACAGCATCTTCCAACCTGCTCAGGCGGCTCACCAGCCAGAGACACCACAATGTTTGCAAGAATAACCAAGAACTGATTCTCCAGCCATTTGAAAGGGACATATCAGCTTGAGTGCTGATTTCATAGAACCATAGGACGGTTTGCATTGGAAGGGACCTTGAAGCCCACCCAGTCCCACCCCGTACCCCGGGCAGGGCCCCCTCCCCCCAGCCCAGGCTGCTCCCAGCCCCATCCAGCCTGGCCTTGAGCACTGCCAGGGATGGGGCACCCACAGCTGCTCTGGGCAGCCTGGGCCAGCGCCTCGCCGCCCTCACGGGGAACAATTTCTTCCTAATGTCTAATCTACATCTCCAGGATTCAGGAAATACAGTGATAACATCTTCCTCTGCAGGGTATTAAACCAGATAGGAGATGGTACTTTCAATTGCTATTATTTTCTGTAGCATGGAAGGGTTACTGCATGTCTCAGGTCTGCGATCCTTTGCCTTCTCTGATAGTTGTAGCAGGCTGGGACAGTTGGTTGACCAAAAAGAACGTTGCTTCACTGGACTGATTTTTGTTTGAAAGAAATATTAGTGCAAGATAGCGATGAGGAAAGATAGACATGCTCAAAAATAGTAGGGAGAGCCAAATCCTGCAGCCAGGAATTGGCTTTGCACTTAGAAAAAAACACCTGTCATAACAATTTCTACTCTTATTATACCGTGATAGCTAAATTTGGCCACTGCTGAAAAATAGTTAAAACATAAATAGTATCAAGAAAAAGGAGTCTATATCTCTGAAATACTTGGTGAGCAGATTTGCTTTAGAAATCAATGACATTTTTACCTAATCACTTTTCAAACAAGACTACATTCTTGATTAAATCTTGTGCATGGACAGAAGACTCTAGCTGCTTTTCAAGCTAATCAAGTTTTACACTTAAGACACAGGAAAATATTGTATTTCATTTCTACATCTTCTTTGTCTGTGACATAGCTATAAAATTTCTGCTTTTTCAGCCTTACAACTCTTGCAGCCTTTGGATCTTTTTGCACCTGTGAAGGTGTTTACTCAGCTATGAACACAATTATGACATGCAATAACAGTTTCCTTTCAAACAAGCATCTGGAAAACCAGGGGTAGTGTTGATTCAGACAGTAGCAGAATTCGTAAAGACTGTTAATGATAAGAACTCTAATTTCTTTCCCTGTGCAAGAAATGAACACCCCCCATCCCCCACCCTCAACAGCAATCTGTTTAACACCAGAGTTTTTTAAGCAATTGAAATACAGTCCCAACAAGTGATACGAACATACTCTTTATTTTCATTTATTAACACTGTTTACTTCCAGTACATGCACACAATGACTGGTATTCATGTATAAGCTTCATTTCTAACAATTACAGAGCTGTACCTATGCCAGATTTATGTGTTCATCCTTCTCTTATGTCAAAGGCAAAGTGCTTCAAGGAACACAGTTTGCATTGAGATCCCTAAATACTGAGAGAATCCTTCTGGTGGATTTTAGGTATTTTGGGTTCATGTCAATAATTTAAGCATACATGGTGTTTGGGAGCACATTCCTGGCCATCATTCATTAGGCAGGTCTTTCATCTCGTGGCAGGTTGTCCCACCATGAGAAGACCTTGTCCTGGAGAGCAGCAGGGACAGGGCTGTGGTCTGTGCTCTCCTCTGGGAATCCCCTGTGAACCTCTTTGGGAAAAGTTGCCCCTCTGGACCTGCTCTGTGCATCAAACAGTGGCTTTTAGAGGGGTGCCAGCAGCCTGCCTGATGCATCACTCTGCATCGCGGCCATTTTTGTCTGGTTGGAAAAAGAGAAAAAAACCCCAACCAACCCACAAACATTGCTGGCAGGAGACAGATGTCTGTCTGAAAGACAATCAAGCCAGGTTCTATAATAACACTGCAAATATCCATAATCTTTTGTAGGTTTGTTGTTGTTGCTGTTTCATATTTGGAGACGGGATAAAAGGAGGAAAAGGAGAGGTGGGAACAAACCCTTCAAACTGGGAAAAGGGCTGCTCTGAGGAAGGGCCAGATACGCCCTTCAAACCCATCCCTGTTCCCGGTGTTGTACAGGCAGCACTTTAAGGAAATACCTTGGCTGTCCACTGGAAAAGTTGCAAAAATATGTCTGGTATTGGCGTCCCTGCCGTGGCACTGATCTGAATGCAGTAGCTGCTCTCAAGGACAGGTAAGTGGCACAAACATCAAGAACCAAGCAAATTCTCCCATGTCCTAAACACTTGGGGATCTGCTGGATAGCCGAGACAGCAACACACATGGTGATAAGCCCCTGCACATGTGAGGTCATAACTGAATTCCCTCGAATTTCTTACAAAAGAGAGAAAAACACGAAATTTCAAAAGAATTAAAAAGAAGAAGAATAGACATTGGTTTGTAAAGCAACCGTGAAGAGGATTTAAAAATACAGAGAGGAGTTTTGCCAGCTGTGTGGGATAAAACTGTAAGTTCAGCAGAACAGAGCAAAGCTGATATGGAATAGTTTTAAATGTCTTTTCCCTCATAACTAGATTATTCAGTACAATGTCATTTGCTGCCACTGACATTTTCTTTAAAGTCATAAAGGCCTACATAGTAATAAAAGGGCTCAGAATAAAATTAGGAATATCATGTATAAATTATCTTTAACCTTAGCTTCATTTGGACTGTGACTTTTTAGACCTGATCAATTTTCATGAAACTATCCACATAAAACTGTGAAAAAATATTTGATCCTTGGCTCTCATAAAGCTCCTGTAACAAGCCTGGTACTTTCTTGATACTTAATAGTGCTGTTGGTGCCTGTCTCTGTGGGCAATTCTATAAAACCAGGGATAATATCTGAGATCTAATGGAATTTCTCAGAGCATTGTTATGGAAAACATCTACCCGTATATGTGCATTTTCTGTTGTTTGTGTGTAGAACACAATCACCAAATTTCCTGCGTACTTTGAAAAAGCACACAGACAACTTCAGGTGTGTTTTTCTCCTCCCCATTTCTGAAAAAAAAGCTCCTGTGAGGTTTTTAAGGTTAATTTTTCAGGACAGCCCCTCTAACAATATTGAACTTGTAGTTGCAAAAGGCAGAACCCTTGTATGCTCTGTAAATGGGAAGGGATATTGAACCGTGCAGTGTGTCTGATATTTTAACCAAAAAGTTTTAAGCTCACATTGTACAGCTCTGTGTAGCCTTTTAAGACCTTTAATAAATGATGTTGTGTACTCCACAGGTACCTTGAGAAGAGGTAGAGGCAGCTTTGAACTACCGGGCAATGTTTGTCCTCTGCTCAACAGGGAATTAGTTGCCAAAATATCCTGTCGGCCAAAATCAGTGCTCAGTGGTAGTGGAAAGGAAGGTTAATCATGGCCCCAGGAAACAATAATATATACATTTTGGTTAGACTATGTATTTAAATTAGAAGCAGAGTGAAAAGTACCAAGTGGGTCCTCAATGCCCTTATATTTACCAGGTAAGGGGCTGAAGGTAGGACTTCCCAGGGGGAAGAATTAGCTACTCGTGATTTCCTTGACCTCTAATAAGCTATTAATGTGTTTAAGGAATATAAAAGATTGATACCAGCTGTAGGAGGTGCTGAGTATGAGTGGCTGCTCGTGCATGCTCAGGTGAGTGCTTGCTTTTGGGGAGGTCCAGGGTGGCTGCAAGCAGAGGGAAGCATCAGGAGTCCCTTGCCTAGCTGGGATGCAGAGGAGAACTGTTGGGCTGCTATGCACCCCAAAACTGCTGAGGCTCCCTCCTCTGCTCTTTCAACCTGAACAGACACAGATTTGATCTGAATGGATGCAGGTTTGCTTCTGGAGAAAGTAAAGTTGCCTTCAACTTTGTGTCTGCAAAGTGTGAGTAGGTAAAAATGCTGTTTTCAAGGGAGGTTCTGCATTAATGTCCTGATCCCCGGTGCTTTCTGCTATCTGGTTGTCACCCTGATACTACTCACTGTGTTTTGTTCTGTTCTCAAATTAGAATTAATCAAGAGCTGGATTGTAAGGTGTCCAGGTAAAACTTTTCTCATGCATGTCATATTTTAGGTACTAGTAGAAACTCCTGAGGGTCGTGTATTTGGAAACCCTGACAGCAGGATAAAAGCCAAACACTAAACACCGTTGATTATTTCCTAGAAAAGAGTTTTCTAACAGAGAGGAAGAAAGGTGTGTAAAGGAAATTAATTTCATGTATTTCCAGATAATAAATGGTGAGCACATGTATTTCTAAGTCTCTTTGAAGCCTATCATGCTTTACCACATATTCCTGTTCAGAGCAAGGCACGGTGTTGTGGCTGAAGGACTGGCTCTGGCTGAAAGTATTGTGCCTTCTCGTAGCGTGTCCTGGATGGGCCTGGGCAGAGCACTTGCTCTTGCTTTGCTTCTACCCTGCAGCTGGGGGATGGGAGCAGCACACCCCTGCTTTGCTGCTTGGCACAGCCGGGATGCAGGCGAAGCACTGCTATTATGGAGATACGGGCACACAAGGATGTAGAAAAATGGGCCAAAGTGGTAAGAGACCTTCTCTTACAAGTGAAGCTCAGAATTATCTAATTTAGCCTACACTGCTGGGCAGAAGAACGGAGGGGAGGAAGGGAGGACAGGTATGTTGTGCTGTGTCCTCACCTGTAGAGGATGATGTTAGTTCTGGTTGTGTCAATTGCATCACAATAATAATTACATGTGCACCAGCTGGGATGAAGGCGAGCCCTACCCGTGTGTGAAATGCTCTATTCCTCTTCAGTCACTGGAGAGCCTGGCATTTCTCTAACAGTCAGAAAATGAGGCTTTCTACCTGGTGCTAATCAGCAAAGAGCAAACAGCTCCACAATGATGGATCTGCCTTCTTGCGGGCTGAAGCAAATTCATCCCATCACCAGAGTAAGCTCAGCTGAAAGACGTAGTTTTCCCTTATAGTTTAAGCCCCTAAATCATGGATCCATTTGCATGGCAGTCCTTGAATGCAGATACAAGAGTACACTGAGATAGAGTGTGTGAACATATGTTTACATTGCTGATAGCTTTGAACTATAAGTTCTGCTGCATATTAATGGCATATTTATGCATGGTAATTTAGTGAGCATGAGTCATTTATCTAATAAAATGTTAATTACTAGTTAGTAGGTATATTTATTTACAAATTGCTGTGGAACTTACAATGGAAATTTCATCCTCTGGCCTTTTTTTGAGGAAAAGTTCTCCACGCCTCTTCTTAATGCAATCTTTTCAGTGAAAGGGACTCTGAAAATTACTTGAGGTGGTATCTGCTCTGTTGCACACTGCTTTGTGCTATGCTGTACAACCAGTAGTAAGCCGTGTTCTAGCTGCTCTGCATCTCAAAATACAATGTGAGAACCTCTAAAAGATAAAAGTCTTCTCACAGGATCTGATCATTGAAAACAGGTTTAGGAATCTTATATGAAACGCTTAAGAGGGAGTTTACAGTCCCTAATTGCCTTTTTGTTTTCCTCTTTTTTTTTTTCTTTTTTTTTTTTTTCTTCCCTCTATGCAATGACTCTGGATAATGGGAATTAGACACCTAACTTACTAAAGGACTTTACGGGATCTACTGCAGTTTTATGGCACCAGGAGGTCAGAATTAATGGCCTAGACCCCCAAGGGCTGCACACCCTGTGTTTACTGGAAATTCTGCTCGGGGATGGGGGTGGGGGGAGCAAAGTGTGTGTGTGTGGGTGGTTTCTGGGACAGAGATTTGGAGACAAGCAGGAGGTGTGAAATGGGAGGTGTGTGGGAACTGTAGATCTGCAACTTTATTTACCTCAAACTGGTTTTCCCCTACTGCGATGCTGCTCTGGCTCTGAGGTGCTGTGGAGACGGGGATTTGAACTGCATTTCCCAGTTTCCATGAACCTCTTAAATTTATGGCACAGATTTCATAGGATGCTCTATTGTCCTGCCAAGTGGAGGATCACAGGCCCTTGCTCTCAAGTAGCAACCTTTTTTTAGTTTTCCCAGCTGAAATTCAGCCACTGTCCAAAGGAAATCCTCTAACTTTGGGGGAATACATAAAGACAAAACATGAGCATCTCTAAACATAGCAATGCACATAGACATTTTTAAAGAAACTGTGCATCAGAGTAGCAGAATTATTGCAGCTGGATGAAATCTTTCATGTTTTATATTACTGGTCCAACAGCATTATAAACTCACCCTCTCCAGAAGACTTTAAATTCCCATTTTTGTAAAATGATGCAATTTTAGCGTTCTATAGGACATTGGATGGCAGTTGCTAACCGTTATGGTTAAGTTACTCTTTGCATGTTGCAGTCATACTTACAGAGATTTAACTTGCAAAATGTTCAGCACTTAAACAATCTTGCTGGCTGTGTAATAAGGTGTTTCAGCCCAGTGAAATACTGCCTTGGCAAGTCTAGCACTTCTTATTATGACCCTTATTGCTGGCATTGTGTTGCTCAAAGTAGAACCGCAGGAGTAGATGAAACTGTTTCTAACAATGTAGTATTTGGTCAGTTGTGATTTTTTCCCCCTTTTTTTTTTTTTTCTTTTTTTTTCCCCCCCCTCAGTGCTGGTGTCACCTTTAACAAATGTACCGTGCCTCTTAATGTGCACCCAGAGTCCTGTGAAAACACTGTGAGAAAGTGCTTATCTGTGGTAGTTTGGATGTAGTTTAGTGTGGTAGCATGAGCCAAGTGCTGGTCCCAGCTTCGGAGGGTGTTTAATTCCCGGTATGATCCCAGGCGGGAAGTTGCCTCATCTCTTGCAAGCACTTTGACAGTCAGAGTCCTTACACAGTGGGTTTGGTGCGTGGCACAATTTGGAGTG
This sequence comes from Falco biarmicus, assembly GCF_023638135.1. Taxonomy (NCBI): domain Eukaryota; kingdom Metazoa; phylum Chordata; class Aves; order Falconiformes; family Falconidae; genus Falco; species Falco biarmicus. Next base: position 54,134,204 of record NC_079296.1, on the reverse strand, counting down.
TGAACACAGCAGTCGTGTACTTTACAAATGCTTCTGAGCAGCAAAGAGAATTCAGTAGAAGAAAAGGTTTCCAGAGGCAGTAAAAATTATACACAAATACATGAGCCTGGCCAGCAAAGCTTATGATGTTCAAAAGGGCTGAGCCTGTTGAATTTCATAACTTGTCTCTGTTCAGAGTAAATATTTTATATATGCACATACATATATGGCATATAACATTTTTGGGATCAGAAAGAGATGTGCCTTAACAAAAATGGTTATTTTTATTTGGTCTTGTTCCTTGGATATTAAGAGAGGAACAGTGCTCTAAGAAAGTACCTAGTTTGCATTGAAAATCTAATCGCACATCCCATATTCTGGCTTTTTTCTCTCCAGCTGTTGTGTACCAGAAGCACTGTGATCTTGGTATCCTGGAAAAAAAAAAAAAAAAAAAAAAAAAAAAGGCAAAACCCCCAAATGATACAGGAGCTTAAGCCTCCACATTTTCCTTTAGCACAGACAGGGTTTCAGAAATTAGAGTGTCCTCACTGGGCTTCAGATATAGTAGAGGGTAAAAGATTTCAAAGGCAGTTTTAATGAAAGAGAAATACTGAAAGGAAGAACACAGAGAGCAGTGACACTATAGTTCTGCTAAATTTTACATTTAAACTAAGAGGCTAATCATAATTTATTCTGTCAAAGAAATGACCTATAAGTAAAGAAGACAAAATATGACTTGATGATTAAAGACTTGAAGAAATATTCTCTATAGTTATGTCAGTACTGCATGCTACTGTATACGTAATCTAAAGCAGTGTTTGAAATTTTCCCTAATTATATTTGGAAGCTGGTCCATAATGTCCTTGGGGAAATGTTTAGTGCGTTGCAGTGATGTGGCAGCTTTCCTGCACTGCTACTTCTGACGGCACATCTGAGTTAGAGCACTTTTTTAAACGCTTTCAGCTCTGGGAAGCAGTGAGGGCTGGGTGAGATAGGGTTCCTTACAGGTGGCTGGGAAAGCTGGACAGCAGCGTCCTGGTGGAGGACCGGGATGCTGGCATCAGCAGGGATGTCCTTTCTATTGCTCAAATTTCACTGCTTGAAAAAGTGCGGGGCAGATTTCCGTATCTTTCTATTTACAGTCTTGTCGATTGGCAGATAATTTTTTTGTGGTGGCCCCAGGGCAGTAGAAAAGTCCAATTCTAGAGCCACATGGTTTGATGCAAACGCAGGCAGACCAGCATGGGTCGTGCTGTATAGGTATGGGGTGGTTAGCACTCAACAACAGCATCTGCAGAGCTGGAGGCTCAGTTTAGAGTATTTGTAGCTTAGTTGACATGATATTCAGGTACTTACAAGGCTTTCCAGAAGTTGGAGAATATCATGATTAGGGAAAGATGAAACAGGGAAAATTACCTCTTTGATCTACATAGCAGTTCCCCTTTCTGTGGTGCCACATAAATTTGCCAGTTATATATTGGATACCAAGAAAGAAGGAACAAGATTGTGTTCATGGTGGAGAAATCTGGTTCAAATGAGGAAGAGATGTCAAAGGAGAAAATAAAGCTGAATCTTAACTTGGTATTTGTGTGAAAACTTGAAGTCTATTCTGGTTGAAAGGAAATAAACTTGTATTATTACATTAAATGATTAAAATCATTCAGAGGTGTTGCCCGATAATATTCATCCAAATTTAGTATGCAATATCAAATTATGTTTTCCCTCTAATTGAAAGGGAAATGAAGTTAATTTTGCTTTTTCCTTAATTAAAACAATTAAGAAGAAAATAATTTTGGTCCACTGATCTTCTTGCAGGATGGTCTAGTAGCTTCTTTATTTATTTCTCTTTGTACAGAGGATGAGAATAAAAATAAATGTACTATGAGTACAGGGCCATTCTGAAGGAAAAAATAATATTCCCCAAAACATCGAAAGTAAAGAAAAATGCTTTTCCAAGCAAAATAATTAAACTTATTTCAATTTAGTATAGGATATTTTGCCCTCATGGGACATGAGAGCTGATGTACAGATGCTTCAGATTTTTGTTGCCCGTGCCCTTTCCACAGGAGTCACCGGGCTGTTCCCACTGGTTTCCACAGAGGAGGATAATGTGGAGGCTCAGCAGTCTGAATGCATCAGAAAAGCTTGTTCATGAAAGTGGATGGGACTCTTGGACACCTTGTGCTGGAGAAATCTCCTGCACAGAGTTTGAAACACCTTTCATATTTATTTTGAGTTCTTCAGCACCTTCACCTGTCCATGCTGCAGGATCTCTGCCATGCTCCTAGTCTGCTCCCAGCTTCCAATGGGGTCAGAGGTGAGAGTTTGCTGGGCAGGTGTGTTGGGCTGAGCCCACAAGTGATGCTGGTGGTGGTCGAGCCACCCAGGGCTTCTGCTGTGTCTCTTAGCAGAGTCCTGTGTCAGCTGGCTTTGCCATTGCCCCTTGCCATGGGCTCAGGCACACGGGGCCTCAGGCATCCTCTGAGCAAGGCAAAATATAAATGGTGAGCACTGGTATTTCAGAGGTAGAACTCCATTCAGGAGTGGGACTTCTCAAGAAAGTCCTGATGAGGTACAACATCTGATAACAATAGCATTTACACAGGCAAATTCGTCTTCAGTCCAAAGAGTCATGACACAAAAACAGTTGATAAAACTGAATTGTTCTGTTGGGGTTTTTTTCATTTTTTCCTTCCCCCTTTGAACCTCTCCCCAGTGCACCAGGGCACATGCTTGTACTCTGTATGAAGGTGTAGCACCCAGGTGCATCTGCCTCTTGCTCTGGGGCTGCCCAAGTTTCTGTCACGCTCTAAAACCTGCAAATTACATTGTATATTGAAGTGGTCCCTTGCACTGAGTCCTGGAGATGTACCCCGGAGGATCAGGTTCCTCCTGAGAAGTTTAGCTTAATTTTGCCCCGCTCTGCAGGCCCAGCATTTACTTTGAGTCTATTTTTCCTACTTTTTGGGGTATTTTCCATTTGTCTTAAACAGCTGTTTACTTTTCCTCTCCAAAACTCAAAACCACAAACCCTGAATGCTCTCCCCACTACTGTTTTGCATACCACATTTGAAATACGTAAATAGTAGGTGTTCTGAAAAGAATACAATTGTTTTACTATATGCCAGTAGATTTCCTCTGTTTATCGGCATTGGATTTTTAGCAGGTCCATTCCTGCTATTCTAAAACTGAAATCAACACTTAAGGCTTATTACTCAAATGAAATAATTATTTTAATTTTTGCATACATAACACATATAATGTTGCATAAATTTACATATCAAGAAGAATCTTGATTGCAAAAAAAAAAACCACCCATCCCCTTGTTATCATAAGATTGTTGTTGCTACAAAACCATGGGAGGTACGTATGCAGAAGTTATGGTTGCCGAGCAACTATAACGGCACAATTTAATGCCTAAGTATTGCAGATTTAAAAAAAAAAATACAAAAGAGCAATGGCAACATCAACAATCACCATGTTATTGCTCTTCCTCAGTTAGAGAATTATATCCTGTAATGAAAATTATTCAATATAAGGTCTGTGATATTGTATTAATTTTCTAAAATGTATTTGACTTGAATTTACTCTCAGTTTCTCAGTACTCCCCAGGATCGTTATAATATCATCACTGGAAGCCAACTATTTGAGCATTATGAAAAGATTTTGCAAAGAGGATGGAAAGTATTAAGGATTGCGAGCTATCTCCCATTTATATTGTTTCCAGACTTTAAAAGAAGGAAATCCAGCCTACATTGTAGGAGGCAACTTGCCAGCAGAGAAAAACAGAGCCCTGCATTTCTTGTTGGACACTGTGGTGCTCCTAGGGACTTGGATTTTGCAGACTTGTCCTTTCTGTTGGGGACAGTATTTCAGGGTGCAGGACTTGGTGTTCCTGGTGCCTGTGTGCACGTAGGGAGAGGAAATCCATGCCAGCAACGGGGCTCTGCTTTGCAATGAGATGCACCTGTCCAACTGGACTGAGCTGGGATCACTCGTGTGTTTGGTTTTGGTTGGGTTTTTTTTGGGTTTTTTTTTTGTTTGTTTGTTTTGGTTTGATTTGGTTTTTTTTAATAAGATTGATAATTCTAAAATTGAATGAGTTCAAATCAAATTATGTATTTAATCCATACAGCAGGGGAAAAACAAACTTAAAAAGTTAAGGCTTCAGCCTCATGTATATAGAGTTCTTCCATGGGAATTATTCAGAGAGGTTTGATTGAATCTATAAACCTTGAGCAAAATCCCCTTTTTCCTGGGAGGCAGAGCATGCTCTGTGGGTAGCAACCCAGCGGTGATCCCATGGTGGGACTGGGCGATCCCACAGGGAAGCTTTACTCATGGGTGCTGCAGAGCGATGGGACTGGCACCTGGGTGAGCAGTGGGTGCTGTAGGGGCACCCCAAGGGATTTGGGGCACCTTGCTGACTTGGCTGAAATGGCAGCTGGAGGAAGTCTTGGAGGGACAGCACTCAGGAGGCACAGGTCCGATACTTGCCAGCCGGTGACTGCAGCACGGGGCGGATGCTCGCCCTATGCAAAAGCCAGCATGCAATCCCTCCTGCATCTCCACTAGCAGAGGGCTTCAGGGTGCAGGGCAGGACCAGGATGGTGCTGCCTTCATTGTATATCCCTCCTGGAGAGACGTGTCCGAGCCATGGTTTAAAGAAGACTGAGAAGAAAGGGAATTCTGTAACGTTAAGGCAGCAAGTGTTCGCCAAGTAGATTGTACCATATATTTTTCTGAGCTAAAACGTCGTATATCTGGAGTTATTTAACCAGTGCTGTTTGTGGTTACTTGAATGAGAGGAACGTGTAAAGGGTATTAGAAAGCTTACGCTTTCTTTAGCTCCTGACTGTATCAGTGTTCACGTGCACTGCATATGTCTATAAACACTCAACAATGTTTTGGCTAGGTCTTAATAAGGGTGGTAATTACTGTTGGCTAAATATTAGTCTGATGAAGCTCTTTAGATGTAAGACTTCATCTCACTTATGCCAGCATCCTTCAGCATTTAGTGATCACACACATTTCACTTCCATTCTCAACAGCATTGTGTTGTTCTCACGCTGGTAGTCTAGGCAATGGTATATATCTTTCCACATACAATGGGAGAGGCGAATTTGCACACACTGAGGCTGGTGCCACATTTTTGTAGCAATCTGGGGCCTGTTTGGCATGTTTCACCTGTTGCGAAAGGCTGGATAGTTGCCTCTGTGTTTTCTTAACTCATATAATGTGATTGTTATCTAAAGGGATCTGTCTTGATTTTGCATGCATCTCAAATCCTAGCAGCCTCAAAGTTTGGCTAGTTCTTGTTTCAGCTCAAGCACTAGCTCCTATTTCTGCTGTTTGCCAAGTCTGCCTACAACATGAAAATACAAGAAGCTTTAAAACATATGGAATGGAGCAGAGTATTTTTACCTTGGATTTATGTATTGAATATTACACCTTGGCAAAGAAATGAACTGGAGATCCTCCCCAGCACTGTTAGTGTTTGCATCAGTCTGTAGTAACTACCCTTGTCCTCAGCTGAGGAAGAAAATTGTTTTCTGCTTCAGCAATGCACTCCTGCCTGTGGCCATGTGAGCATCCCCCCCTCCCCATTATGGTGTGCTGCTGCCCAGTGTTTCTTTCCGAGGACCTTTGCAGGAAGAGGTGGTTGTCTTGGCTGTTGGCCATGAATCCAATGCAGCTCTGAGGAGCTATGCCCAGGCCTGGACTTCCAGAGGAGCTGAGGAGGCTTCAGTCCCTGCCACTGCCTGTCCCTCCTAGCTGGAGTGTTGGCCAAGAGGCTGCCAGGTCTTACTCCCATGAACGCATCAGTTCCTGGACATTCTATGGGAGACTTGAGAACATCTAGGGAAAAAAAAAACAACCACCACCACCCCCAAAAAAACCCACCAAAAAACCCAAATGAGACTAAGAATAACTGTAAAAGGAAATTAGAGAAGGTAGTAACAGCATTAGGAGAGTGTCAACAAAAAAAGGCCTGAGATGTTTTCAAATTTCCTACTCAGCAATGTGATCATAAAAAATGTCTGGATCATATTTGATCACATTATGGCAAATCCAGATCCCAGCTGTCTGGATGGCTCTTGTCATGTTTTTAAATATTTTCCAAGGGGTGTCTTTAAATCCCATTCTGGTTTTAGACTATTAGATGTTCATTTATGTGTGTGGAAAGCTTTTTTTCTTCTTCTTTTTTTTTCTTTTTTTTTTTTTTTTTTATTGCTGAACTATTTGGCTTCTCTGTTAGGGCCAATATAAGGGTTAATTAGGTAATTTTTATTTGGGTTGCAAATCCCCAGTGCCTAATCCTAATTATTCAGAATTAACACCTACTATAAAAAGTCTATTTCATAACTTTTTTTTTTTCCTGGCTAGATTGCAAACACAGTTTTGCAAGAAAAATATGTTTCTAATAATATACTATCATTTTCATATTTTAGTATAATAATTAAGTTAGTCCTAATTCACTCCTAAAATCTAATTTTCATAAATGAAGCATCATCTAAATATTTAATTGCAGAGAGCAGATATTTCAGAGCAGGTGTTTTAGGAGCTGGTAGGTGTCCCTGACATTTTGGCAGCTGTGCTGCTTTACAACGGCAAGGCTGGGAGGTTTTGGAGGTAAAGCAGGAGATGGTAGTGGGGTTTGCAGGAGCGGGTGTAGCTTGTGAATAGGTCATGGCACAGCGCAGTGCGTGACTCTGCAGTGCTTTCTCAGCCTGGGCTACCCTTTGCATGCCGATTAGAGAAGGCTGAGGTCCCGTTTTGCACGATGAGATCAGTGCCTGAAAAATTAGCTCAGAATCAGGCTCTTCTGAAACATAATCTAATCACTTGCACGTGGTGTGTAGTTTCTACAACAGCTTTTAGTTAACACAATGTTGTTTTATTTCTTTTTAGGCTTCTGGTTTGGGGGTGCACTTGTATTCACTTCAAATGACCTTCCTGAAGACCTGAGTTTCAAAGCTCTTGAAAACACCAGAATCAGAGCCAGGTTCTCCAGCAATGATGCTCAGCCTTTAGCATCCCACCCCAGCAGCAAGGGCTGCTGCAGAGTTTGGGTACAAGCACCCCTGCTCCACTGGGTCCCACCGATCCAGTGCCTCTGTTACCTTCTGCCTAGCCGCGGCTTAGAGCAGGGTGATCTGCAGGAAAACAGATAGGAGAAAACATACAAAATAATGCTTAAGACAGATTGCCAATATTTTTTGGAAAGGCTGCTTCACAGCTCAGGAAAAAGGTTGCTGATGGCAGGAGATGTTCTGGGCTGGCTGGTGAGGATGGTTTCTCTCGGTAGCGCATTGCACAGAAAACAACTACTTGCCAAATAAAGTTCAGGGCCAAATCCTTCATCAGAATCCCCTGCAGATTTAAATCAGGGATAGGGGACCCAAGGCTTTGCCTCTAAAGAACCCCACTGTGCACTAAAAAATGAGAGACATGCAAGCCGATGTGCCTCCCCGGTTATAGCTCCCATTGGGTGATGGATGTACCTCCAAACTGCCCTGGAGGCAAAGCAGCAGCGACTGTCTCTGGTGCTCCGTTGCGTTGAGACATTTGGCAGCTTCTGATGTTGAACTATGAACCTGATTTGGGGGAATTTTTCTGAGTTTGGAAGCAGTGAGAGGTTAATAAAAATTATTTGAGGCTGGATATATTCCGAAAATGCTGTAAGAAAAAACTGGAAGTTTGGCTACCTTTTTATTCTGTGGCACAAACCCGCACACACCCCCCACCCCCCACCCCCCCTTATAATTGTAATGGGAAGGTTTTTGTAAAAAGTTGTTTATCGGTGAGCCATGAAACACTGCTTTTGTTAAATCCACTTTTAAAAATAAATACTTTTTTTTTTTACATTTAATGATGAATACAGCTCAGATTTTCTCTGTACTGAGTTTGGAGTCAGGGAAGCTAGTGGATTTCTTTTGTCCACAACTTGCATTAATAAATATTTTTTTAAAAAAAAAAATATCTCATTTTCCTTGACTGTGAAATGAATGTAAATGAACATATTAAATAAGCAGATTTGCCAGGAAGGATCTGGATTAATTTCCAATATCTACAATAGATTTTCCCTTCTGCCCGTCCTTTGATGCCCCGTCCTGTTCCTGTGGCAATGCCCAGGTGTGGGCTGGGTCTGCACTGGCAGCACAGGGCACCTCTTGGCACTGGAAATTCAGAGGGGACCTGCCTCTTCCCCCTCTGTTGCCAATGGCAAACTCCTCCAGCTTTAAAAAAATGTATCACAGGAAAGCCATGATACCCCCTCATGGTGTCTCAGCAGGAGCCATTTGGCTGTCCAGCCCTTCATTCTGGGGGAGAATCCCAGGGCTTCTTTTTTGTTGTTGTTGTTGTTTTAAATATTTTTTTTTATTTGGATAAGCTCCAGCATCTGCATAGTTTGCAGCAGACTCCTGAAATCTGGCAGGGAGAAAGCCTTCAGGCCAGAGAAGTGCCTTTTCTGAATCCCACAAAATGTTTTTCAGGTTTAACTGAGCTATAAACTGTTTTTTTAAAAGCCCCGTTTCCCTCCCCTAGCTCCTAGGTCACAGGTGGTTTTTGGTTAAATGCCAAAGAGTTTAACCCTGACCCTGGGGCAGGATGTCGTAGGTAAGTCATGGGGCCAGCATCACCCTAACGCCTGCATCTTGCCCCAGCATCCCCTAACACCCCCAGGTGCCTCTGTGGGGGGGAAGATTCCCATTTCTTGTCAGGAAAAAAAGGTTGAGCAAAAGTGAGAGACAGAAAAACAAAGACTAGGACCTAGGCCATTTTTTTTTAGATAGCTGTGCATAAGATGATTTGTTTTATACATTTCCTTAGAAACTAAACAAAACAGGAAATGACATAAAAAATATGTTAAAAGGAAGTTATTTAGTTTGTATAGGCAAGATCTGTATGTTAAGGAATGCCAGATTTACGGTTACATATGTCTGCAACCTTATTTCTGCTCCCATGAGCACATGCATTACGATACAATCTTTAACTACATAATCATGTAATATTTTCCCATTGCCTCTCTTTTAATATTAGAAGTTGGATACATAAACGGGAAGAATCAGGATTGCATGGGCAATTGTAAAAATGGCATTTCTTAACTTTCAAGTACTTGGCTTTGCAACTTAAATAACTTTCTTCAAATGTAATTTTTTCATATGTAGTTATATATATCCAGTGCTGAATGCTAGAAAGCAGTGGGGATTACTGGCAAGCTTTAGGAAACTCCTTAATTTCCTTCTAGCAATGAACAGGAGACATCGTGTTCTTTTCTGTAGATTTCCCAATGAATTTGTCCATTTTTTAAATAGATACAGCTCTGAACAAACAACTGAAAAAACTGGGTCAGGAAATATTGTAAATAATTATTCTTGCATATTTTTTATCGTTAAATACACAGACACAGTAGTACATTGTTGGAGCAGTGAGTAAGTTTAATGCTGAAGAAATCGGGCTTTAATGAACATATGCTGACATGGCCTCACAATCTTGCTTCATCTCCCCTATTAACTTCCTATGCACCCAGGAAACCTTTGGCTCACTGCCTAAATAATAGAAAAATAATTAGACTAGTAATTGAAGAATGCCAAGTCAAACTTCTAAGGAACTTATCTTTAACAACCACTCTGCAGTGTGTTTCCTATGCTGCCTGGCATGGTTCTTGAAGAATCATTTTGCATGTTTTCAAGAAAAATTAGTGGGTCAGGTAGCCACCCAAAATAAACTTGGTTGCTATGTACTGTAAAAAAGAAATAAATATATGTCTTTCAACAGTCTCTGGAGAAAGTGTGAGCAAATGTAATTTATCCTGCCATACACTCACCCTAAGCCTGTTGGCCAGCCCTGCTGTCTCTTTTCAGTGGGGCTGGATATATAATTTAGGATGTTCAGACTTCTGTCAAGTATCTGCATCTTACATATCTTATATATATTTTATAATCTACAGGATTATAAATCTGGAGTAACAGATCTAACCTGGAATTTACTTTGTTTCAACAATTTAATTCTGGATGTTTAAGATTTACAATGTGCTACCTATTTTAATTAACATAGGTGTTACATATACAGCTAGAGAAATCTGTTGCAACTAATAACTGAGATTTTCTATTCAAAACCGTCGCTTAGCAGTGGCGGTTGCTTTTCAGCTTTGATGTATCAACCCAATTTTTGCTGGAGAATAATGCAATTTGTAATTTGTCTCATCACTATACTTCTTCGTCAGTGGGAATTATCAGTTTAGTGGTCAATATGTGATGAATGTCCCATCCCTGGCAGTGCTCAAGGCCAGGCTGGATGGGGCTGGGAGCAGCCTGGGCTGGGGGGAGGGGGCCCTGCCCAGGGCAAGGGGGTGGGACTGGGTGGGCTTTAAGGTCCTTTCCAACCCAAACCAGTCTGTGACTCTATGACGGTAGAGAGCTGCTCTTTGCACCACCAGTTCCCAGCCAGGAAGCTCGTACAGCTCTCTGCACTAGCGAGGCTGATGGAGGCACCTGTCAGTGTAGCGCCGAGCAGGGTACCCCCAGGTGAGGTTTTAGGGGAGGAGTTATGCCATTCCTTCCTGCTTTCCTTATATCCAAGGTCAGCTATTCCGGACCATTTGTGTCATGTACGTGCTCACACTTTGCAGGTGACCATCAGGATTAATCGAGGGTTATTCCCACACTGTTCAATGTTGCGTGATGCCAGATCAGGTTTACGCTCTTTTGTTTTATTTTCATAAATGTTTGCCTGCAACTCGGAATTCCAGAAGCTCATCTTATGGGCTGAACACCAGTGATAGCCACTGATTCCTTATTTTGACAAGTCAATCATGGGACAAAAGCATGAAGGCAAGAATGATTTTGAGGCCAGCTTTTTGCAGCATGTCCTCAGGGTTGCTCAGGTGTTAAAGGAGCCTTCATATTTAAGGAGACATAGCTAGCATTGCCTGCTTGCAAAGAAGGGAGATCTGCGTAAGGTTTTCTCATAATGTCACTTCATCTTTCAATAATATTAAGATGTGGAACCATATTCCAAGTGTTTAGTGTCATGGGAAATGAAGCGGAATATATTTTGTTGGTAATTTCTACAGCAGCCGAGTAAGGGGGGGTGATAGCATTCCAGGCAATTACTAGTTTCAGGTGGTACTTCTATATTTAAATTTCTTCTCAGTTACCTCAGCATAATTAATAAATGATACTGCTTCATATTTCCAAGGAAATCCAGACAGCTGTGCCACATATCACTCCTTTCTTTAATATGCTGTAAAAGTTCCTCCTCCACACTATCTATTCTGTTGTTGGAATTAAGGATCTGCACCAGGAAATGCCACGCTTCAAACCTGAGTTTACTGCGTGCTTGACAGACTCCCACAGCTTCCTTCTTCGGAGCTCATTTCCATCGAACATACCTCATGAAACTAGCAGCTTGTTCTCATGAAGACCAGCTTGATATGTAATAAGGATGCTGATTTTAAATACATTATTAAGGTTCGTATTTGATACTATAATAGAGAATTTTATTTTTTTTTCAGTTAGGTAGGAATCAGTGCGTAAAGCGTTAGTGTGGTCCAAGACAAACATGGTGAGTCCAGTGGTAGATGCATTTCTGTCCTGGTTTTGGTGCTCCATGAATGTACTTGGAACATTAGGGGCATGGAAAGACTCTGGTAATACTCTGACATCAATTAAAAATATGCCTGCTTGTCAACTCAGAAAGCAGGTCCAGCCTGGCAGATTCCTATTTAATACAGTGGCTGATGATCAGTTTGTGTAGAATAAAAACGTGCACCTCTACATGTCCTTATCTGCATAGCTGTAGTGTTTCTGAATGCTTACAATCAGACTTGCTCCTTTCTACTGTACGCTTTACAGAAATTTTCATACTATTTGCACAAAGGAAATTGGGAGCTAATTCCCATGATGTCCCAGAAATGCACGGGGCTAGTGAGGGGTGCTTGTGCAGGAGCCTGAGATATCAAAGTGGCCCCAGGAACCCAGGCCGGCTTTTGGCTGCTTGATCTACCCACCCAGCCAGGAGCTTCCCCCTTGGTCCGGCCACCGGGAAGCAGCAGGTTCTGGGTGAGGCCATGCCGCTTCCTTCCCTCCTTCCCCACAGTCTCCAGTGGAACTGTCCTAGCATCGCTGCAACCTCTTCGGTCATCTCCTGCCAAAGTGTTGGTGCTATGCAGCCCCAGTTTCACTGTGAGAAGGGTATTTGCTACAGGCAAGAACATTTTGTATCACAGTTGAGCATGATAGCATGTTTGTTCGGACATGAGAAGAGCTCAGAGCCCAGCATGCTTTCCTTGGGGGTATGGAGGAATGCAGGATGCTCCCAGTGCACCCCATGTCTTGGTACCACCTGCCTGTGCGAGCAGAAGGAAAGGTGACTAACGTCACGCTTAAAAAGAAATTCCCCTTCTATTATTAATGAGAAAGTCCCAATGGAGAAAAATATTGTCTTGATCTCTCTTTTAGACATATCTAAGGCTCTGGTAATTGTGGTATCCAAATTTCAGATTGTCTGTTTTTGTCTTTCTGAGAACAGCCAATTTTTCTGTTGTTTTTCTGTCCACTCATTGCCATCCTCTCATTTCTCCTGCTGCCCTGCATCCCCTATCACACTCCATGCTCTGCTGCACCCTTGCCTTGTATTTCTTAAGACCTCACATACTTTTTTACATAAAATACATTTCCTTATCCTTAGTTATTCTTGGGTGGTTTTTTCAGCCCTTCTTACTTTTCTGCTTCAGGCTTCCTAGACTTTCTTCTCTTGATCTGGTCCTTTACCCTCACTACTGACATTTGGATCACTTTTTGCTGGTCTCCAACACATCTGTCTTCTTCAGTGTATTTTACATTTCACCAAATTCTTCCACTTTTTCACTGATCTTTCTTCCTAACAACCCTCTTTACTCTTGCTTTTCCACCCTGTTTCTACCATGCTCACAGGACACCATCTCAGAGTCCCCAGACATGGTACGGGACCACCAGAACCGCTAGCCAAAGGTGCCACAAAGTTTGCTCAGGACATTTGGCCCCTGCCAGTCTGGAAACCCATGGCCGAGTGAGGGGGCTGGTAGCGAGGGCTGTTGGGTGGCCCTGACACAGCTCTGGGCTCACACTACGGACTTGTGTTTCACTGAGTTCTCATTTGTCATTGTTAGTCCTTCCTTCCTCGTTAGATAATTATCATCCATGCCACCTCCCTTTTCTAATCATTCCTTGAATGCTTAAGTTATCACTACATCATTCAGATATATCTTTGATCTCCTCAATACGGTTTTATTTTCCCTTCTGCAGGTACCGTGGTTATTGCTGTCCCCTTCAGCCCTTCATGTTTGTCTTGTTTTCATGGAATGGTTCCCTGTTCCTCTTTGTTCACATATTCCAGCAAAAAATTAGGATGCTCTTTTTTTTTCTTATTTTTTTAATTGACAGGCAAAGCTTATCCCCACATTGCATTTGACAAGCTATATTTAAAAAGCATAAATCAAATACCTGCATTCAGTATTAATTTGTGTCGAATTACATCCTGGGGGGTGGGGGTGGGGGGATGGGGTAGAATGCAAACGTGCTCAGGAAGAAGAGAAAGAGTGAAAAATAAAAGATGGAGAGAAATAAAAAAAATCAATCAAGGCATTTGCTTTTTCAGACAGAAAAGCTGACCAGTCCTAGCTGCACAAATCCTT
>NC_079296.1:54068044-54115544 GCF_023638135.1 Falco biarmicus | reverse complement strand
GAGCACTGTCAGGCGAGCAGCACTCGGTGCTTCCACCACAGTGCTGCTGTCCTCTGCTCTTGCACGGTGCAATGCAGTGGTGGTGAGCACAATCTCATGGACCACTGCTGCGGAAGTGGAAAGTTCTCCAGGAAACATTGGCTCGAGCTATTCCTCCTGCCAGAGGAGTTATTTTGAAGAATACACTGGTTATAGAGCAGCACTGGTCCATTCAGAAGCACAGAAGCACAGGATGGTTTGGCTTGGTAGGGACCTTAAAGACCACCCAGTCCTGCCTCTCCTCCCCTGGGCAGGGCCCCCTCCCCCCAGCCCAGGCTGCTCCCAGCCCCATCCAGCCTGGCCTTGAGCACTGCCAGGGATGGGGCACCCACAGCTGCTCTGGGCAGCCTGGGCCAGCGCCTCGCCGCCCTCACGGGGAACAATTTCTGCCTCATATCTAATATAAATCTCCCCTTTTTTAGCTAAAAAACACTATCCCTTTTCCTATTGCTACAGGCCCTACTAAAAAACCAGACCTACGATTATTTCTATTTCACGGAAACACTGCAACATTTCACTGTTAAATTGTGCTTGCAATAACTGTTAAGCCCAACATTTATGTCTTATTCAAAAGATCAGCCAAATTGTTTCCGATTTCTGTTTAGTGGCTGTGCGCTGCTTCACGTCTTCCTTGCCCATCAGGGACAAGCTGTAATCCAGGACTTCAAGGAGAGGGTTGGGTGATAGGGAGTTTTGGCTCCCAGCTCTCCCAGCCTGACCTTCAGTTCCCTACACCTCCTTGCACAAGTCCTGTTTTCACTTTTCTTCTCATATAAGTGAAGATTGTGGCACAAAAGTTTCTGTACAGCTCACAGTCAATTAATGAGCACATTTGTTGGATAAAGGCAATATTAAATATAAAGTATCATTAGTTTTATTAACTAAGCAGCTTCATTAAATCACCAAATGTTCCACCTTTGACATCTCCAACCAAGAAAGTCCCAGGTGTGAGCATACAGGGAGCATCAAGAGACCCTGGTGACCTTGATGACCTAAGTGTGCTGTTATTTGAAAGCCTGTGGACCCCTGCACCCGCTACAGACCAGCCGTGTCCAGGTGCTGCTTGAAGACAGAGGTAACCCACCTACATTTTTTGTTTCTCACATTTCCTATCCGTAAAATGGGTATAAGTAGTGGCAGGAGAAGCTTGTCTTTCTTTTGTGAACTTTAATTTATTAATGCCTGAATAATGCTTTCAGGTCCAATGGAAAATGTTGTGTAATTATAATAAATAGATATTGACTTCAAAGAGTCTCTGTAGATCTGTGCTTTTTGATCCCATTCTAAAACTGTAATTATCGCTATCCCATAGGCTTAAATATAAAATTATATGAGTGCAGATATTCATCTGTATTCTGCTGCTGTGTGGTTTTACATTTTCAAGAGCACGTGGTAGGATGCAAGCCCTCAAACAATAACAAGTGTAGATGGCTGTGTTTTTACTGAGAAATTGGGATTTTCTGGGGTGAACTGGGGTTTTTAGCTGCACTGGCCTCATTGTGGGACTGCACAGAGGTGCTTGGGCCACGAGGCTGGGCTCAGCTGGGGCAGTGGGCACTCACCTTCAGACACTTGTCGGGCACATCCCTGATGCCCCAGCTTGTAATTATTGCATGGTCAATGCCCTCGCCTGGGACAATGTGACTCTGGTGGAGGATGATCCCAGTTACAGATACTGGCCTGGGCACCTCAGCTCAGTGGCAGGCGTCACAAAAATACCTGCAAGTCAGGAACTGTATTTTCAACATTAATTTATTCTTTTAAAATTTTGTCTTTTTATATTCTTATCAAGCGAAAGAGGCCAAACAGATTTTTCCCTCTACTCATTTTAATAAAATTGGCTTCCAGGCTGCAATGTTGTATGCCAAAACTCAACCTGGAAATGCTGGCAGCCTCATCGCTAGAGCAACGCCAGCAGTGGTGTTGCAATTATCAGTTGATCTTCTGTTTAAATACAACCCAGCATGCGAGCTGAATACAGACAGGTCAGAAAAAAAACTGTGAAAAAGAAAAAAAAAATTCCTTGACAATTCTAAAATGGGCTCAAGTCATAACATACAAATTGTTTGCTCAGCTAAAATGTGCTAAACCAAAACAAATTAAATGTAACAGAGAATATGATAGCAGAAGAGTGAAAGTAATTTCAACAGAAGTGGAAAAAAAAAAAAAAAAGGTGTTTCCTTCTGGTCATCTGTATGGCTTTGGTTACCCAGATAGATGGGAAATTGTGTAAAAACACGGGACAAATTGCCATCAGTGCCATCAGAAATTGCAATCAGATGTTGATATACTAGAGGGCCACTTTGAGGGGGTCTTTTTCTTGCCACTTGCTCCACTCTGGAAATCCAGAAGTGCTGTGCAGCAGAGTTAGATGGGGCCGTACACGTTGAAGAAATCTTACCTGTCCTGCTGGCTTCCTCACCTGAAGCTTGAGCAGCATCTCCCAGTGAGCCAAGGAACTGGGCAGCATCTCTCCTTCATGGGAATACCCCTGAAACCCGCTCCAAAGCATTTTGGGACTAAATCAGGTTAACAGCTGGTGGGGACCTGCAAAATGGTGCAAGGTTCTTGGCTGCTCTGGGTACAAATACTTCTAAACTGTCTTACATTTAGCTATATCTGTATTTTATAGTTATACAGCAATGTCTCCTGGATTTTCCTGCTTCCCTGAACAATGGAAAATGCATAATAAATAGAGATGCTCGCAACACTGAAATGTGAAACATCCCTTTAATGGACAGGTGGCCAAGTACTAATATTTTTCTGCTGAAGGCAGCCCGGGCAGCCCTGAACGGCAGCGCACTGGGAGCAGTAGATAAGGGAGCCTGAATGGAAGCCATTTGAGATATCAGAGAAACATGATTTCACAAGTTGGAGGACTGGAGAGAGGGGAAGCTGTTTTTACAATACTTAATACACTTGCTTTCATGCCACTTTCAAACCAGATTTTGTCTAAAAAGGCCTGTTTAGATAGCTCCCCAAACTGCAATAATAACTCTTAGCTCTAATATTCCAGCATTAGCATCTGTTCTTTCTTAGGTTTCCCCCCTTAAATTTCTTTTTTCAACTTGAAAACAAACCCAAACTGTGCTAAACTATAACAAAATACCCAGCAGAGGATATGAGTGGTTACAGGTTTCCAGCTCCACTGGAAACATGCTGGTCTCCAAACTATGCGAAGAGAATCCAACACTTCAAGCACAGCTCCATGCCAAGACATGTGTCCAAAAAAACCCAGATGCCTTCAGCGTTTTATTACATGCAGCGCTGAGCAGTTCAATAGCTCTGACTGCAGTAGCCAGGAATATTGGGAAATCGCAGACGCAAACACATACACACGCGGAGAAATATGCGGTCCTGTGACTTTAGGACTGGTGAACATAGGGCTTGTTGCTCGGGATCAGAACTGCTTCCAAACTGGGGTAAAGTGGGATAAAAAAATATCATTTCTTCACAGGCAAATTCAGATCTGGTGCAACTTGATACAGCGGATACTTTTGGAATTAACTTAGATATGTTTAATAATGCCTACAGGGTTTATACTATCAGACTCAGTGTCAGAAGGTGTAAAATAAAGTTTGAGATGACCTATAAGTAATAGATAATTGTGCACTGAGATCATGTAAACAGACTTGCATGTGCCTGCCAGTTTCCTACATCAGTATAACAAATTAAAGTTTCTTGCATTAGTGGTCAGAAAAGGCTGAGATGCTGGTGGTGATCAGATTAACTGTTGAGAGTGAATGTGAACTTTTACTGCTGCCACTACTTTTTTTTTTTTTGTTTTTCCTTGAGGTACTTTGTTTGATATTTGGTTCAGACATACATACAGTCACAGGGATGTGACTTTTCAGCCATAACCATTCACAGTATATCTCAAATGCGTGGAAGCTTACATTGACTTGTTATCAGGGATACCGAAATCTCTTGCACTATTTAAAAAAAGTATTTGTAAAAAGTGAAAAGATCTAGTTCAAAGGCTCCAGAGTTTTTTTCCTCTTTCTCCAAATCTCAAACTAAAATCCACCAGCTGATATCCTGTTGAGAATTGATTCTTGGCTTGAGCTGAGAGTCAACCAGGCTGCTGAGCTACCTCCTAACTGGGTAAATGGGTCTTGGCCAGCTGACCAAATATCCCTCAAAGTCAGAGATTATGAAGCAGCTGTCCCATATTAATTTTCAAAAACTATAGGCATCCCCAACAGCACCCAGTAGCATCCAGGTTTATAAGCTGTTTCTATCAATCAGCCCTTCTGCACAACCGTCTTCCCATCTGGGGTTTTGTAGGGAAAGAAAGAGAGAAGGTAGCTCAGCTGGCGTGGTGGCACTCCAGCAGCACAGCCAAAATCTCCCATTTGGGGCATTTTGAATCCTGCTATGGTTACAGACCAGGTGGATGTTTTTTTGTGTCTCTTGGCCCCATGGCCACATCATGAACATAACTGAACAATTATTTTTTATTTTTTTTTTTCAGTACTACACATGCAAGTATGAATTTTAGACTTTTTTTCCCCCCAAGAATTATTCCACCTGTTTAAAACATGTACATAGAAAAGTATCAAGGGACTCATCCCCTAAAGCCACATTACATTTCTCAGAGATACCAATAAGAGGAATAAACCTTTGCTAGATGGATGTTCAGTGTATGGGAGAAGTTAATAGATTACCAGTATTTAAGTGTAGATACTCTACTGGGTACATCCTTGTGTCCGATAGCACGATGTGAGGGAACAAAGTGCAGGCTATTATAAGAAAAAAATAGGACGTTTGACCTGCTTTGGGGTGTTCCCCCTCCAGGTCCGGAACCATCTCTGGATAAGACTGGCAGGGTAGGAATTAGATTCGTAGGGACAGCACTGTCATGTCCAGGGAAGGAGAAGGTGATGAGGTCCTGGTAAGGCAGGAGCAGACGTGCTGGGGTCTCATGAAGGTCTGGAGCCTTAGCAGCCACCCTTGTCTGACGGCTGTGGGGGTTGGAAGTTCACAGCAATTTTCCTTGGCAATTTTCCTCTTTTTCTTTTTCCTTTTACTGGTCCTTTTTCCTTTGTTGCAATCATGGTGCTATGTTTGCACTTCATTCAGGAGGATGGGTAAAAGGAGTCTCCATTTAACTGCTGCTTTGCTGGCACTGGATGCTTGGATTGACAAGAGCTGAGCCTTGGAGACCACACAAACGCATTTGCAATGCCCAGCCTCTTATCACCAGTGATGTAAGGTTAATGACCTGCAGAGATCTGCACAAACACTGCAGGAAGATTTGCCAAAAATGTTGGCACATTTTTGTTGGCCCCACAACTGCAGATTAAGACCATAGCTAGGGGGCAATTTATGGATACGAGTCACGGTCCATGTTGGGAACAACAGGATGAAAGAACAAGGGAGGCGAGGTGGGACTTCTGCAAGAACTACTGGGAGACTTTTGGCTTGAGTGGCCACAAAACCCTGTGGGGTCCCTGGGAAGGGACCTGGGGCTGCAGCTCTGTCCCTGCTGAAAAAACAACATAAGATACCTGCATGGTGCCAGCTTAGTCCCTCTGGTGTGGCCTCTGACTTCTTGGCCAGTTTTGCAGGAAGAATATTTTTCACTTTGCTTCCAGACATAGAAGAGCAAAGGAAAAGGTGAAATCAAATTGGGAGAATTATGATAGTCGTAAAGCGCAGCAGGACTTGCCACGTTGGGTGGTCACCCAGCATTATCTGAGACATCAAACTCTGCAGGGAGAAGAACAAGGCTGTCATGCCCTGCAAGTGGGAACAGCAAGATTGATCTCTAATCACTTCCCAGATGAAATGTTAATACCATATTTTAGGTAGTATTTAGCAGGCAACACACACATAAAAAGGTAAAATTTAGGTAAGCGGACAACTGAAAAATGCAGCTAATTAAAACAGCCAGAATACACGTGCTTTCCTTTTAAACCATACTTTCTAGAATTTGGTGTTTTTTGCCAGATGGAACCCCTGTTATATGATATTTCGGTCCTTTGAGTGAATAAAGGGCTCTCGTCTTACACATGCAAAAATGTCCTTACGAGTTTCAGTAGTATTTATTAAAGACTGTGGAAACGGTATGCATTCATGAATTACATCCTGAGAGTCAACTTATGTCCATGCCTTTTCCAAACACACAGTAGAATCTTTCCAACTAATAGTGACTACTAATATGACTGAAAAAATTGTTCGATATTTCACCTGAGACACATTAACTGAGTTCTCAAGTGCTGCTCGGCAGTGTCAGCTGGAGGTTGGAGCCTGAAGGCAGGCATTGGGACACGCTGGAAGGGAGCTCTGTGCTATTACCTCTGTGTGTGTGTGCAGATCACTTTTCTTCATATTGTAGAAATATATATATATGTGTGTGTATGTGTGTGCATATATATTTATATATGTGTATGTGTGTGCATATATATTTATATAGTCCTGTGATCTTTCCAGGTTTAAATAACAGCTTTTTTTCCCCCTGAGTAATACTGGACAATGCACTCTCCACATTTTCCACACTTTCCTGCATTCGTTTCAATAATCACTTTAGCCTCACTTACTCCCTTGACCTATTTCCTCTGGTGAACTTGGCCAAGGCAAATCTGAGACACTTTCAGGAGGTTCTGGTATTTAGAGAATTGGTGTTGACCACTTGGTGAAAATCAGTTTCCTTTGCAATGTTATTTATTAACATAATACTCGAGGCATTGCAAGAGCTATCCCAGTATGAAAATATAAGATGTTCCCTTCAAGTTTGATTCAGCAACAGAAATCACTGAAAATCATAATATCAACTGTATTAGATAGGGACTGCGAAAAAAAAAAGCTACTAAAAATGTGTTTGGATAACAGAAGCCTGTATGTTTATACGTGTATTGCATGTGTGCATGTATATATATATAAATATCTTATGTTTGGTATGGGATGACTGTTGTTTGATTTGAAATTAAGTTATATTATAAGTTAATATCCATTTAGTTTCATGCTGAACCCACCTTGGTGCTGCTGAAGAGTGTGCAAAGGCATTCAATAATTTCACTGGGCTTTGTAAGGAACTTGAACCTGTGTGATTCCTCTGTATTATCTATTGCATTCAGAAAATGACATTTGCCTGTTTATGAAGAATCTTCATATAACTTTAAAATTTATGTGCTAATCACCCACCTGGTTATTTCTAGCCTGCATATTGGTGGAAAGCTAAATGGCTCACTTGGAGAAATTTTTTGTTCTTTGTTTTACTGTATGAGACAAATAAATGCATCATTAGCTAATATTTGACCAGCGCTTCTTTTAGAACTGTTTTGGGTTTGTTGGGTTTTTTTTTAAGTAAATGTTACAATTTTATTTCTTCAGGCTCCTCTAAAAGCCACTTCATGTGCACTCATGTAAAGAATGCTTCTGCATGTAGCTGGCACAGTTCCGTATTGATTAAAGAGGGAATTTAGAGTAAAAGAGAAACATGCCAGAGAATCATCTGTAAATAAAAGCACATTTATTACTGTGCTTAAACCGAGAAAGTGTTCATGCATCTTGGAAAACGATCTCTGTGCTCTTTTTATTGCACACCTCTGTTAACACCACAAACTTCTTTCTTTGTATTATAATCAGAATTCTAATGTCTTTGCATCTTGTCATCTGGCCTCTGGAGTTGAGAATGATATAAACGGTATATCGCTGGTAAATGTCACAGATGCTGACGAGATGTCAGCAGACCACAGCTGAGAGCTCTGGAATTCAAATCAAGGGAGACTGATCCTTATCTCAAATGATGTGCTGTGAGATTCCTCACCCCTTCCCAAACTTGCTCCCGCTCCAGCCTGTGAGGCTGAGGCTACCGTAGGCTGTTCCCCTGCTGTAAGGACTGCAAATTCCTGGAAACTCAGTCCAGTCAGGATGAGAGTCTCTTATTTTAAGTAAAAAGAAAACCAGGAGGGCACTTTCTTGTGAGCTTTGATTTTTACAAGTCAGTACTTGCAAGTGTTTTTCCATCTACTGCACATTTAACCCAAGTCCAAATGCACGATGTGCTGTCCTGGTTTAAAAGTAGGTAGGAAGCTACATTACAGAAACAGTAAGTGCTATTTTAGGATCAAACCTCTTGAATACCTCAGTTTACTACACAGGTTACAGTAAGATGCTCAGCTAATGAATCATCACTGAGCAGTTGCATTTGCATAGCAGAGGGAAGATGCAGCATCGCATAGTAAAGGCAGCCTCTAATTTATGAACAGGAGACCAGATTCATTTTTTTACAACATTTTTTTTCCGTTTATGCTTTTATATGTCAATGTAAAAATGTTTCCATGGAGACTGTAAAGGTTTTTATTAAAAGGTCGATAATATACCTCCTACATAATAATTTAAGCAACTTGAGTGAAACCTTATGATCTTGTTTTTTGACATGTTCCAGTTGGCTTTTTTCCTCTATTGTAACCTATGCCAGAAAAATGCAGCAAAACTGTAAAACCTGAGAATATGGCATTGTAGGAGTATATATATATAGATATAAAAATATTAATGTTTGGAGGTAAAAAATACATTAGCACGATAAAAGTAAGTTGGCTTGGCGCTGCGGTTACGTAATACTTGGTGTTAACACGTAGCATGTAGTGCATATGCTACACCAGCATATTTTGTGATATATAATCCAGTGTTTATCTATATTCAAATTAGAATCTATATTTTTGCTCTATTCCCTGGAGAAAGGTTATTTAAACAATCTTAGTCTCAAAAAATAAACATAAAGGCTAAAGCTAAAATAACTCTGAAGTATTTTTCCCAGTCCCGACTACACTGCACTCTCAGCTGTCTTAATATATCTTTAATTATTATAACTGTTCTGAACACAAAAGGGCCAGATTCTCAGCTGCAGAGAGTTGGCTTAGCTCCATGGAAATTTCCAGTGGAAGTATGTTAACTTTCACCAGGATTAAGTCAGTCCCAGCTTCGCATTCTTTCCTGTCCTAGGTTTGGTCCTATGCATTTTGCTGGTCCGTGCCCAGTAGTGCGAGCCTAAACAAAACCCCGACCCCTACCCCGGCTGGATTCACTCTCTCCACTGTTTCTCTGATGTCTCTGGTTAGTTGGGTCTCAAGTGAGAAGGCAGAAAAAGCGTAGACCCTGGTTTTGCATCATTGCTTCCTTTGGTTTACAGACACAATTGTAATGCAAGGCGAGATAGCCAAAGGCTGTTGGCTGCAGCCACAGGGTATGCTGAGCTCCTGTACTTAGCTGATATTACCATTCTCCAAGAGAATATTTGCCTTGAGCAGTAGCTGAGGACATCGTAAAGCGAGCAGGAGCAGGATCCGGAGCTGGCCTGAACATGTGCAGCACCCTGCTGTCAACAACATTTCCCTAAACTGCATCTAGTGCCGTTCGGAGAATAAGAAAAATCTCTTCACCTTCCTGAAAGGCAACTTTGCTAGTGTAGGAAACTCTCCAGCATTTGCATAACCTTAATCTTCTGGTGAACATTTGCAGATTCTACACTACTGCTTGCAGCAGCCAAGTAGCTAACACAAGTCCTTTAAACTATGTGCTTTTTGATTAACCAGTAGTCTCTGGAAATAATAATTGGTCATGGCCATCCATCCTATGGGGTTGATTAACTGGGAATAAGCTGCACATTTTTTCTTTCCTTTTTCTTTTTTTTTTTCTTGCTTTTTTTCTCTCTCTCTTTTTTTTTTTTATTTTTTTATTTTCTATTTTTTTAAACTGTGAAGCTTTTCTGTGGTAATTCCACCATTCATTAGGATGGAGAAATTGGCTCCAAACCAAGTGCTTCTGCCAAAGCCATTATTTCCATCATCACACTCTGCATCAGTCTGCAGTGCAGCCTTGTAGGAAGACAATGTTCTGTCCCCTTGTGGTTCTTAAGTTATGGGTAAGGAGCTTACATATATTAAAAGGAGGGTCCTCACTTAGTCTCTTAATCTTTATGAGCACTAATAATAGTCAACTCCATTTCCAAAATTTAGAAACACTTGCTTTCAACATAGAAGGGTTGCACATGTTAGAAGATAAGTCTCAGTTCAATGAAATTAGAAGCTTCATGTTTTTTTTCAAATGCCTACACATTTTATTTTTTTTAAAAAGGGCCTCTGTAGCTTTAATGCATATGCTTTTCCTCCTATACTTACATTCTGTATCTTTAAGAGGATAATTGCTGAATTGAAATTTGAGAGTGTTATCTTAATAACCAATTACTCAAATAACTTTGAAATTGGCTTAAATTGGCTCGTCATGCTACATTTACCTGAATCTTTTTATGGGAAAGTTAGGAACAAAAAAAAAAAGGAAAAAAAAAAGAAAAAAAAAAAAAAGAAAAGAAAAAAAAAACCTTGGCAGCCTGATTTGTTTAGCCTTGCTGGAGGTTCCTGTTTGCAGCGGGGAGAGTGGCCCAGCGTAACCCTGGCACGGACCCCCTGCCTGGGCACCTCCGGTAAGGCAGGGTGATGTGGCGGGGGGCCGGGGCTGCCGGGCCCTGCTGTCTGCTCGCCCTGCGGGTGCTGCTCCCCCGAGGGCCTGCCCAAACACTGCCTGCTGACTTCCAGCCCCTGCCTGCAGAAGAGAGGGATTCCAGGATGGCTGGATGGCTGCTGGCTGGAGAAATCTGCTACCCC
This sequence comes from Falco biarmicus, assembly GCF_023638135.1. Taxonomy (NCBI): domain Eukaryota; kingdom Metazoa; phylum Chordata; class Aves; order Falconiformes; family Falconidae; genus Falco; species Falco biarmicus. Next base: position 54,104,898 of record NC_079296.1, on the reverse strand, counting down.
TTTGCAATCCATTTGCAGCTTGCAAGCCAACGGTACGTAGAGGAGGAGTTGGAGGTACTGTACAGCTCAGCTTATAATGCTTATTAAAACTAGTGAAAATCAAGATAATCTTTAAAGGGAAATCAAGATAATCTTTAAACATTTCATATGTTTAGGAAGACGGTTGGCACGGGTGTAGCTAGCTATACAATTCTGTAGTGGGATGGCAGATGTTACTCTGCCTTATGCACTCATGATCCTTCATCATTTCCTGATACAAAATAGACGGCAGACTCGATAAAACTTCAGTAAACCTGAATGCCTTCGGTTAGCACTGTTCAGACAACTGCATTTCGCAGACATAATAGGTTTGAAAAGAACCCATTTACTCTGCAAGCAGGATCTCCAGTTGACATTGACTTTGCAAACTGGCCCATATGTATTGTAGCTCAAAACTCAGCATTTACCAGTTCAGATTCATCATTTCATTCTGGAACACCTGAGTGGTTTAGCCTGCACTTGGAAGCACTGAACGCAAGATCATATTGCTTAATAGCCAACATAACGGGCATTGCTGATCGTTAATGGATCGTGTTCTCCATGGCCTGGCTGCCATGAGGTGGAGCGGTGTCTGGGACGTGATGGATCTACCGATAAAGCAAAAAATCATTCTGAACCCTCTTTTTGTTTTGCTGCCCTACCAAATTTCAGACAAAGAGGGTCCACACGGAGGATCTGCAACGGAACAAAAAATTGCCAAAACAAGTCTGATTTAGGAGGAGTCAGAATTAAAAATAAAGTGCTACATGTTGTGCTCACTCATGTACAAGCAGAGACTTATTCCAGAAGCCAGAGGAGGATATTTTTTCAGATTGATGGAAGCCCACTGGACCTCCTGAATGCCTGGTACTTTTTGTCCGCTGTGCTGCCCACATATAGTGCTATGAAACAGCACAGACTCTGAGATTTTGGCATTCTCCTTCAGTTTTTAATTATTTCTTTTTTTATGATAGAGTCTTCCAGTTTAGAATATTTTTCCTCTCCTATTACACATTATTCCATTAAATTGAGACTATTTTGTCCTATTATATTATTCTGAATATTTGACCTTTGGATAATCCTAAAGTGCAACAACATTTTCCTCCAGCGTTAGTTTCACTGAGCATCTCAAAACAGCGGTAGTTCAAAATCAGTGTGAAGTTTGAGTTCTCATCGTAAGAAGGCCTCATTTTTCTGAATGCTGTGATAGAGAGGAATAGGAGGCAATTCCAAATAGCCCTAATCCAGCTCTTAGTAATTTCAAATATATTTGTACTACAACTAAACAAGTAGATTAAGGATATTCCTGTTGCAGTCTTTTCAGTAGAATATCCAGTTTTTCTTTCAATGCCTGAGAATACCCAGGGATGCAACTAGATCTTTAATTGTTCTTCTTCCAAAGCATAATCTGTTCTTATCAACAGACCCAAGCTCTGTCAGGTTAGGTAAAATGCCCAAAGCAAGACTTTGATTGTCCAAACAGTCTTATTTTTCTTTGACTCTCAACCTGTGTGAATATAACAATAGAAATATGTCCCCTAGCTTTTTTATTTCCCTTAGCCTCTTTTTTTTAAACCTTTCCCTTCAGATCTTCCATAATTATCACCAAATTAAACAAACTCTTCAAACTTATTCCAATGCCGGTTTAAAAATCAGTTTTCTATTACAGGCATAGACAGCAATAATATGAGCTCTGCCTCACATCTTTTTCTAAACTTAATCCCAACTTTAATATTAGACTCAGTCTGAGACAAATCAAGTCTTATCCCCCACAAATAGTGACTCAGCTTCAGCTGATTCTTATGCTACTTCAACTTTCTAGGTGCAAAAAACCAAATTATTCAATCTACCCTTTTGTTCCAGACCCTACCCATAACTTTCATCTTAGCTTTGGTCATTTCAAATACATCTACTTCAAAAATAAATATTTTCACATCAACAAAATGTAAATATATATCTTGCCATTGACAGGTTAAAGAAGATCTAGCAATAAAGTCAAGTAAATGTCCTGAAGTCCAGCCACAAACCAAGTCCGCCAACTTCCCACCCTTTTGAACCCTAACCCCAGCCTTATCTGAAGAATAGACACTGAATAGTTTTTCAAAATTAAGCATAAGACATTCATATTTGCTGCTGGTTGTCCTTAGCCAACTTCTGTACATTTACAGGATTCAACAAGAAAACAGGGTGTTCAAACTATGGCCACCCCAAATCCTCATCATTCCTTATCCTGGTTCTTCTGGCCCCACTTTCACCTTCTGCAGACATCTGAGCATCTCCTGGCCCCTTGTTCACTCTTTACTCTTGCTGTTGTATTTGCCTGTGCTACTTTCTCAGAAGACACTGGAAAAAGCGTGGGTTTTTGAGAGGGAAATATTTTTATATTTTGGGCTTTGCAAATCACACTTCTCTAATAATTTTCTGAAGCACCAAACGGACTAGGGATTGAGAAAGAACACATTTTTTTCTAAATGCGCTTTTTTTTTTTTTTTTTTTTTTTTAATAGAAAGCAGGCTTTGTGTGGTACCTGTAATTGAAGAGAAGAAATCTGAGATTTCTGCAGGCATTTAAGGACATATGTATAGGATTTAGGTGAGTATACATTCAAGTGCATAAATGATAAATGAAATACCAGCCACAGAATATTATTTCTTTCTGTCTGTAAAGGAATAACCATATTTTGTTTTACTCTGATTCTTGTTTGAGACCCTGATCCTGTAGCTACACCTGTGTCAGATCTTAGAAAGATATGAAGCAACAGTGATGTGGCCAGTGGAGGAAAAGGCTTCTCTTGTAGCTCCTGTCCTAGATGGAGCATGCTCTGGCAAGTCCCGCTCTGGAGCAGGAGCCCTCTCAAATTCAGGCAGATAGCACATTCATCAGGTCTCACCATCTGTAACACAAGGAGCTAAATTCCTGCTGGAAACACTGAATTTAATAATAGCATACAGAACTTCAGAAGAACCCATGTGTTTTTTGAAATTCGCATATAACCAGGAACATGCGCGATACAAGCTCTAATCATGAATGCTTCCAAAGAAATTTATCAGCCACTGGCTACACATATGCCTTCCCACGCATGCTGGGAAGAAACACTCATGCAAGCCAGTTGGTCACAAGTCAGACACCAAGTGTCTGCCCATGCTTTGTGCAGTTGCATCTTTGTGTCCAGTCTGTTTGACCACAGTGACAGAAAAGACTGCTTTCATCACCAACCAAGATCTCAGGCTTCTGAATACCTATCTCAGCTAGTCTTGCTCAGCTCTCAAAAGTCCTCCTAAGCTGCTCACTAAAAAAGTGAAATTGCCGCGGCAGTATATGTGCACCTTTGACTTGTGATACAGATTAAAAAAAAAACAAGCCTTGATCCAACTGCAGCATGAAACACCATCCGTTAATTCCCCTTGTACAGCAAAAACATTTGATGGAAAAGCATGCAGAAGACTGCGCCACTCCTAACCTGGTCCAGGGACTGCCAGGCAGGACAGGTGCCCCCAAAGCGGTTTCTCCATGAGGTGGGTGTCTCCTCCAGCCAAGGCCCCGAGGACACGATTATGGTGCAGTTTCAGTTAAATAAAATTGATAAATTCTCTTGTCCACATAAAAGAAGTCCATACCCCATTTAACAGTGCAATTTGCCTACCTACCGTCACTAACATAAATCTCCTTTATTAACTGACTAATCTTCCTTCCTTCCTTCTTTTTCCTTCAGTCATACCTTCTTTAACTCTCCTTATATTAAGCATAAAGTAAAAACCACAAAACCCCACTTCATTCTTTCTCCTCTCCCTAAGTGCAAAACCAATGGTCTTTCATGAGAGTCAGGGCATTTTTTAAAGAGGGTTGGTTTGTTTTGGATTTTTTTTCCCCCTTACTCAAGCATCCACTGGACGTTTCTGCTACCAGGTGTGGGGCTGGTCCTCCACACCATGAGAAAGATTTGCTCTTGCAATGTTTCTGGTCCAATTAGAAGCAGGAAATACTGGAAATCTAACCCCAAAAAAGCTGTTCCTCGAAGATTTTCTGTTCCAGCTTTCCAGACCCAAGAGGCTCTGGGGGCTGAGGCTGGATAACCATCTGAACCGCTGGGCTCTCGTTCAATCTGCATCCACCTCTGCGCCCATTGTGGCTTGGCCACCTCCGCCCCAGCCGCCTGCGCCATTGCCACCTGCCTTCCTCTGCCTCTGTGAGTGCAAACTGGACTTCCTGCACGGCTGTGTAAAGAGAAGTAAAGGGTTAAAAGAAACCTTATAAGCCTGCCTGGAAGAAGTACAAGGCATACAAGTCTTATGTAAATGTGCAATAAAAATGAGGAAAGGAAAAAAAAAAATAATAACTTGAAGATGAGGGTGCTGTTTTTATTCCCAGTGTGGGCTAATAATTAGGGTGAGAATGTCATGCAATGAATTTAAAGCATCTCGTATTTGCTGTAGCCTTTGTTACTGTTTTTACCTCCTATTGGATTAACTTCCCTTCTAACCAATACAATATTTTTCAGCAATAAAGCATTCACTCAATATTCCTTTTCATAAAACCCTCCATGGCTGTAAGAAAACATAATTGGATGTGCACTATACAGCTTGAGCTTCATAAACATTAAGTCCAACAACATGTTATAAATAATAGTGATACAGAAGATTAGCTCTATTAACCTCCTAACTGAGCTGGAAGCATTAGCCTCTTCCAAAAGAACTACCGCTCCGCAATGCTGTGCAAAACTCTTAGTGTTTGCCTTTAATTTCCACCGTCACTGCCATTCCCACATCTGCCTTACAGACCTTCCATGCTTCTGGTCCTTGCTAGGTCAAAATGCACGGTGGCAGATTGGCATATTGAGCTATTAATACATTGCTATATGCGTTACAGATGTTGCATAAATGAACGGCGCTCTATCACTGTTCCTTGACATGGGGGCCCCAGGGGTGGGAGGCTGAGACCCAGATCTGTCTACAACCTGCCTACTCTGGCAAAAAAAAAAAAAAAAAAAAAAAAAAAGAGAGAAAAAAAAAAGAAAAGAAAAGGAGAGTTGCCCCTTATTGCAGAATCACATTCCAGCTTGCAGAGTCAATTTTTCAGATGTTCTTGCTTTCCTGTTCCTTGTTCCTTCACTCAGACCTCATCTGGCCATGGTGAAAAATGATGTGACACAGTTTTTTATTCTGCACTTGACACCCTTATGGAAGGCAACGTAGCTCATTGATTCCAAACTCCTCAAAGGTCAAGGCACTAGGAACAAAGATTTTTTGGAAGCAGCCCAGGAAAAACTTTAAACTTGGACCCTGTATACCCAGAAAAACAGAACTGTTAATTGTTACCCCTTCTGTCGCTATTAAGCCTCGTATGAACACTGAACATATGTTCCGTGATCATGTACTTTTATATTAAAATGTTATTGAGTCACCAGGTGAAATGTGTATTAAGTGCACAGCTGAAAATAGTAGGTTTAAATTTTGACAGCAAACAGCTGTAGTATTTCTATAACTTAATTCAAATAATGTAATCGATAGGTTATGCTACAATTTTAAGTTTCCCCAAACTTATGTGAAAAAGGATATTAATTTATTTTGGATTGGTTCAGCTAAAAAATAGATTTTTCCGTGCCACCTCTAAAATGTAGATAAAAAAAGAATTTGAGATGTTTTAAGAAGTGCAAAACATATTTCTTTGGTTTAGCACACCACAAAATCATGTCCTCTTCCCACCCCCCCTTCTCCAGTGCAGATCAGTAATGATTACTCACTCCTCTGTTTACTCATTCTGCAGCTGTACAGGTTTTGAAATGCTAATATGTGAATTATGTTCTCATTTTATCATAAAATTGGAGAATGGGTCATATCCAAAAAAAATACTGTGTAAGGAGAGAACCTGATTTTTTTCAGATACAAATAAAACATGCCACATAGCGATGTAACCTACTGTGGAATAAAGCCATGAAAAGTAAATATGAATGTTTGCATTTGAGCCATTGGCTCGGCCCTTCCAGCTGAAGCTTCGTGGGAGGCTGGGTTCAGCTGCACCCGCTTCTCGCCCCTATCAAAGCCATCATCCACCTGCGGGTACTGAGTCACTCTTAGGGCTAGTATTGTGTCACTCCTAGGGCTAACAGCCACCTCTTTGTGGCCACCAGCCTGCAGATGCTGTCCCAGCCCTGGTGCAGGGTGGAGAGCAGGTCTTACGGTCCCTTCCACGGCCAGGAAACTCTGGAGGGGAAGGGAGTCTCAGTCACAGGGGATTAATTAACTGTTCACACATAGCTGACAAACTGGATTGTGTGACGTGGGAGACACCAGTTATTAGAAACTGCCTATATGTATTTATCATAAATTAATAACTATATTTATCATCAGTTACACGGATGTGTGTTAAAAGCACACACTGCTACGGTGCGGCAATGTTTTCTGAACACAGGCACTCCCAGAACTTCAGGCAGTAGATATTCCTGAAAAGTACCAGTTCTCATAAAAACTCAGTGGTGGGAAGGGACACTCCCAGCTCTCCACATATGGCAGTGACTCCTTTATGTTTCTTTTCCTCTGTTCTTTTGCCTGGGTAATCTATTTGGCTACACAGCTAGTGGCATTAAGTAGATGGACACATTATTTTGCACCTCTTTAATTAAGTGGATTTTCCAGGGTGAGCATGCTTGTTCCCCTTCTCTCCTTAACTTCTCACTATTACATAGCAAGGTTTTTAACAGTGCAGACCTGTACCGTAAGGAAAAATAGTCTCCCTAAAGAGACAGAAATCTGGAATCCTGAAGTCACACTGAAACATGTTTATATTCATTCTTTCCTTTCATTATGTAGAATTGCTCTAGATTTAACTGAACCAAACCAAAAGATTGTACTGACATTTTAAAAGGAAAATTATTAAAATCTCTGGGAGCTTGTTTTAAAAAAGGGTCTTTTATATGGTTTGGTTTTGACCCAGTCTCCAGCAGGTCTTCTGTTAGGTTGTGTAGGTTATATTAACATTTTAATGATTTTATTTCTATGTATTTATAGAAAGCTTTTTCATAGAGAACTCAGGAAATGGTCTCAAAAGATTTAGAATTTAAATTCAGTATGTTTAGTTACTAAAAAGAGAGTCTTCCCAAATTATCTTCAATTTGTGCGGATCCTTTTGAATACATAGGGAAAAATATGTATTTCTGTATGCAAAATGAAGAACACCAACTTAACCCAAAGGGTTTACTTCATGCACAGAAGTTTATTACTCTGAGTTGCTTCCTAGTCTTAAAGAAGGGGCACATTTGTCCTTTATTTGGTGGATTTTGTTTGGTGAGGTATTTTTGTTCACAGTCAGAGTTAGGAACTGTCTTTAGCTAAGGGAAGACTTAAACACACAGTCAACTTGACTGTAAAACAAATAAACTTGTTGATATTTTCAGCTGCCCTTTGGCTTTTTTCAGGCACATAATAAATCACGGTATTGTCTATAAATCTGCATATATTCCCTGGTTTTATTTGTCTATTTATTCGTTTATGTATTGTGTCCTACCAGTGCTGTTGCCCTGTCAGTGTTCACAGGTAGGACAGTGGCTGGACAAGTCTTTGAAGAACCTGATGTGATGCTCCTGGAGGAAATCTCTGGCTGGTGTGGGTGTGGGCTCAGAGCAGGTGGACCTGCCCCCAGCCTGGGGCTTTCCCTGCTTCCTCAAAAGAATGCCTGACATTACTGGCATTTAACAATTTTTGAGTTCTTCAGTTCCATTGCCTTCAAGATGTGACTTCCTTTTTTTTTTTTTTTTTTTTTTTTTTTTTTCCCCCTTAAAAAAGAAACAAGCTATTAAGGAATGGTGAAGAACACAGATCTGCAGTGTTCTTTGTGGTCTAGCTCCATCTCCTTCCTTGGTGTGATGTTAGTGGGGGTTTAAGCCCCCTGGCTTGGTTTTATCAAGATAATTGTAAAGCTCCTGTGGAGAAGAAGAGGTGAAAGCCCATCCTTAACATCTGCACTGCTCACACAAAAGACTTCAGGTTCCATCAAGCTGAATTGATTGCTGTTATAAAGGGCAACACTTAAACGCATGTAGAACAGACCTTCCTGCCCTGGGAAATTTCTCCTTACGTGACAGGTAAATCAGATACGGAAAACTACACTTATTAATTATCATCTGGTAGGTCTTCGTTACCAGATTACCTTTAATCTGCAAGCCAGGCCAGCAGAGGGAACATATTTTTGTTTTTTCTCTCTCTCTGTGTTTTAATGATGATTTGTTGACTTTCTTTGATATCTGCAGTCATGTAGAAGGTGGCTGGGGGCAAGGGAAAGGCAGCATTACCTCAGGGCTTTTTGCTTACAGGCAGGAGTACATGGTAGGTAGGCCAAAATTTTCTGCATTCCTACAAGGAAAGTGTATTAAAGAGAATTGCAGCCCTTGCATATTGCCAGTGCTGTGCTGCATGAGGAAAAAAACTCCACCAATACAAATCCCCAAAAGACAGATCTCTGCCAAATATCATTTGGAGATGCTGTGGGGCTTGGGAATTGGCCCCTCATTAAAGACGCTTGGATTTCTCTCTTTAGAAAGGCAGTCTTGCAGCCTATGGAAATTAATAGTAGATGAACATGTACATGCAGGTAAAATCCACCAAAAATACTAACGGGTGGGTAAATCCAGCAATCTGCACTGAAAACTGGGTTTAGTACTCCAAAGACTTCTTGCTCAGTGCCAAATAGTTGCACCTTGAATATCTCTTATATTACTAGTACTGAACTATATTAACTGATAAGTCAAATACAGTGTAGAAGATATACTGCTCAATAGTATCCACTGATTATTATTTTTAAATATATATATGTGTGTGTGTGTGTAAGTAAAGATAACTAAATTGGATTAGTTGAGCAATTTTTATAATGGTGTTTGGTTGATGCTTCAGAAAAAGGTAACAGGTGCCTCTGAGTAACAATTGCTAAAACTTCATGAAAACTGAAAACTAACATTCTACAAAGCACAGGCAGAAATAATATATAGGAACTTTAATGTCAGAGTCTGCTTGTTTTGTTCCCACCCCACCCCCCCACCCCCCCCACCCCCCCATCCCCCCGCTCTTAATATGTCTCCTGGGATTGGTAAGCGTATGTTTATCCTACTGGGAGTCCATGGAATATAAACTCCCATTTCCAGAATAGATAGTCCTGAAAAGTAGCAGGAACCGAGAGCAGTTTGGGAGCAAAATTTTAGAAGTACTGTACAGCAGACAGTTTTTAATGGTGAAATAACTTACAAATAGTTATCTGGAAACCAGCAGTATAAAACCCACTAACCAACAGGTATATGAGAGCGCTGCGCTACCTGGGTCATCATTGTGTTGCAAAGGGGCAAAATCTGATTTGCAGCAAGGGAAAATTGCCCTCCTGAAATACGAAGCTACACAATGAAGGGCATGATCCTAAGTTTGGATGTTTTATCCATAAAGAAATGCAGCTGCAGAAAGGTTTATATGAGAAAGAGCTTCAGGCAACATCACCTGACTCAAACCCAAAACTCTGGTCTGTGGAAAGAAGCAATACTGCTTACAGCTTTCCTCTTCAACCTGCAGTAGTGGCTCTGAACATCTGCACTGTCTTGATGCAAGTTTGGATTTCTCACACAGTTTTTGTGTATCAGGGTTAGCTACTTAGAACTCCATTTAGAACTTAAAATGGAAAGACTGATTTTCTGATTAAGTCCACGGGGACATTTCTCAACCAAATTCAATGAAAAGGAAATAAATCTGGAGAAAATGAATTTGAGAAGGAGTCATCTTTGCATTATTTTTACAATTTGTTTTATAACTTTCTTTGTCTTCCCTGGTCCTCCTACAAACAACCATCCAGCCCCATGCTGAGTGACTCTGAGCTGACTCCCACAACTGGATGCTGGCTCCTGTGGGTGCTGCTGGATGTGCAGGGCAGCTGCAACAGTTGAGATGAGATGTACCAGCAGGCTGCAAGCACCGCACACCCCTTCTCTCATTTCTATGATATTGGAAGTGTTTACGGATGAACCTTCTTCCTCCCAGTTCCCATAACAGCAACCACTGGCTGGGCGAGGAGATTAAAGCAGGAGAAAAGGAGGAATAAAAACAGCAGACCTGGGAATATATTCCATTAAATGTTCTATTGTACTTGCCCCAAAATGATATTCTTGGGAATTTACTCAACATTTTATTACTTGCTGTATTTAAAAATATATACTTCATCCAACTCTTCTTTGCACAGTGGTGCTGCTAAACATTTAGCATATTTTATATGTTCAAATAAACTTGAAAGTGTGGCTTGCAATGCTAAAGAAAAGGTAGCAGTTTAATTGCAGAACTAGATTTCACACTGGTAGTCTTTACACAGAGCCTGACATTGTTCAGTTTACTAATTGTAAACTTAATAACTTTTCCAGAGTATACAGAAGTCTCATTCCACATCTGCGCTAAGACTTAACCCAAGACGTAATATCACAAGTGACCATAAGCACTGAGAGTCCAGGGTCCGAAGGCATGACTAAATCTTAAGAATTTGTAGTATTCGAACAAAAATGGTTAAAAAGCATGTAACTACCGCCTAGTTCAGGTCACTGCTGGTGAGCAGAGAGGGAGAGGGGTAAGGACGTTGACAGTCAGTATGTCCAGGAGCTGCTTCACACTCCAGCGCTAGCATCTACAGCCTCTATAGCAACAGTTTTCATGGGACCTTCCCTTCTCCAGTAGAAAATTTGAAGTTAAAAAGGTGTCACCTTAATTTCCTTTTTAAAATTGTTGTCAAAGAGTGCGTATTTCAAAATGTTCTTTAAAAAATTGGGGAAAGGACATCTTCTGCCTCCTGTGGTCATTTTCCTGGGTACAGGCTTAGCTGACCGGTTCCAAATGGGCTTATCAGGCACTCCATGGTTTTGCCTTTTTTTGACGATTGCTGCTTACAATGATGTTTGCTTTGCCTGTGCCTGGGAAAGAGGGACCCTGTGGTCACCCCTAAAAGCCAGACCTGGGCATCACACCAGGCACGCTCACATCTTCTGCAGACACAGCCCGCAACCCAAGTCATCTGAGCCAAGCCAGAATAGCTAAACTTGTCGCCATCTCAGAATTAGAAAAGTGAATTTAATCTCGGGCTGTCAGCTCAAATTTTCCCCACAGTTTTATGGAACAGCCTTATTTTCCCATAGGAAAAAAAAAGCTATGGGCTTCTAGCAAACCTTGGTAAGGAGTTATTTTGCTTGCTTTTGCAAAACTATCAACAAACCAAACTATGTAGGCTTGTCTTTAATTGTGAAACTTTTCCGATCACACATTTTCCATCTCCAGAGAAGCAAGGCCACTTAATCTGAAATGTGGGAGTTTGCAGGCTTTGTCCTTTGGATGCCATTAAGTTCTCCATGGATGTTTTAAGCTAGCTAACTGCCACTTGAATGCCATTAAGCTCTCCATGGATGTTTTAAGCTAGCTAACTGCCACTGCTTCTGTAAATTGGCATGACCCCTATTGAAAAACCCCAAACACAAAGGAAACTTTCCATCAATTTCATTTGGTGTTGTCCCCACGCCAGTGACAGGACGGTTTATCCATGCAAAGAGACAAGAGAGAGCAAAAGGAAAAATCCTCTGGTTGTCCTTCATCACACAACTTATCCTAGAGCTGGGAACTATGGTTAGACACAGAACAACCAAACAACTACTAAAGGTTGAGAAAACAAAGCTATAAACCACACGTGTGACTTTTTCCCCTCTTGTATAGACTGGTTGAAAGTAAGGATTGCTCCGGACACGCAGATGGGCTTTAAGGCAAAAAAAGTTATGTTGCTAGCGTGACTGTGCGCTGGAGCATGGTAGGAAGAGAGCTTGTACCAGCACTGAATAACACCGCAACAATTTTTCTGTGTGTGTCAGGCTGTTTGCAAAGCAGGACTATTGCGGGTCCTGCACCAAACAGGAGTGACTGTACAGCAGAGGATGTGCTAGCTGATCTTAGAACCGTAGGTTGGTTTGGGTTGGAAGGGACCTTTAAAGGTCATCTGCTCCAACCACCCTGCAATGAGGGGGTACATCTCCACCTAGATCAGGTCCAGCTGGCAGAAGTAGCTTTCTGTGGCTTTTTCTTCCATTTCTTGTAAAGATTAATGTAAACAGCCTTCAGCACAACCTTTGGGCCATGGTCAGCCCCCAGTGCGGCAGGGCTGCTGTGGATGGGTGGCTGTCCCTCCTTCCTGGCTGGTGTCAAACAGCTGTAGGTGCTACCATGCAGAGCCAGGGCTGGCGTGGCTGCTTTCTCAGCTCCTGCCTCCTGTGCTGACGGCTCCGAGTGCAGAGGGAATAAAGGAATAAACACAGCACCAAGCGCCCGCCCCAGGCTCCGGCTGCACAGAGCAGCCGCCCCTCCTGCAGGACGGCAGGCATTTTCCTGCAAATATTCAGGTGATCTTGCGATACAAGATATTTTGCTCCTAACACTGCATGTTATCAAGGTGAAAATAGACAGGTAGAGATAAAAATACACATTTCTAGGAGTTGCAGGGATTTCCATGTGACAGGCCACTTTCTGTTATAACTGACAGAAGCTTTCACAGCAGCCTGAAGGAAATAGTGGCCTTTCTTTCATACAGCCCACATAAGCAGCTGGGGCAGGGAAATTAATATATTTTTTTTTTCTGTGGGTCTTCCTACAGGTGCTTCTGAAGAGCAGCATGACAAATGTATTGTTTTACCTGGACAAATCCACCAACTCCTTTGCATTAGAAGGACTTGAGGAGTGGGTGGGAGGTGGTTGCTCAGTCCATCCTCGTGGGAATATCTCTAACCAAACTGTGTTTTGGAGTTTCTTGTATCACCTAACTGTACAAACCTTCATTTTTAACACTACTGACACTATTTTATTATCCTAAACAATACTTGTGTGCTGCTGTGTAACTAATACTATACAACCGCGTTTCCTCTCAGAATGTGCCACTAAGCCACTCAAGGGCTGACTTCAATTAAGAATAAGGTTGGAAATAAAATTATGTATGAAAGTACACGGAAGACAGAGAGCAAAGATGCAGAAGGTTCATAGCACATGCGTTGATGCTGGGAGATGAGCAGCAGCTTGCTGCAGGCAGGTATTAGTTTTCATGAAAGTGCTGGAGAAATCCCCGAGGCTGTTGGGGTGCTTGCACTGGAAAGGAGCTGGTTACAGCAGGAGAAAAACTTCTGATACAGAATTTCGAACCGCTTGTATATCAGCTTTCTCAGGCTTGTGCCCTGCTATCATTTGCAAAATTGGGTGCCAAATATCAGTACCCAAATGCCTTAATTATTTTCCCAGGGAAGGTAACAGAAGGTAATCAGTATACCTAACTGCACAAACCTTATGTTATCTTTATTAAAACAAGCTAGAAATTACCTATGTTGTATGCCTGGGAAGATTTTTTTACATATTCAGAGATGAGCATGTGTTAAAATAATCATCTAGGAAAAAAAAAGAAAAAAAAGCTCACAATATCACAAAAGTCACTTGCTTTTTAAATTATTGCTTGTAAGCAATACTAAGGAAACTATAGTCCAGAAAGTAACTTTTCAGTGTTGATACTGAAACCTGAAGAAATTTTTCACAGTAAAAATAATCACATCTGATAATGAGCAAAATTAGCCGTAAAGAAATCTCTGTCCTTCATACATTTGGCAATGGGCTCGTATTTTTCCCTGTGCAGATGTTACAATAAGGGTGTCAACACTTTCATTTCTTTGTCCGTAAGTTTAAAATTATGGCTGCTCCATGAATTGCTAACGTGCTCAGAAGACGCGGGCCCAGCTGCAGTGCACATGAGTTCAAGCTCCTGCCCGGGCCTCATGTTTCACCATGACCTCAGTTTCCTGTGCTGAATGGGAACCAACGCAAGCGAGCACTTGTAAAACTGTTTTTGAAGAGTGAAGTTATGAAGAGGTGCTGCAGTGTCAAACATCTGTTTCATCCATTACACTCAAATAGCAGCAGTGACTGTACAGTAGGGCAAGAGCTGTCAATAAATTAAAATCCTCTCGTGGCCACGGTCTCCTAACTCTCTTGAGCCGCCTGGCTCTTATGCCAATTTGAGCCATGAAATAAAGAGGCTAAATAAGAGAACGGAAATTTTGCGTATTCTGAGATAGCTCCTTGCTCCACTGATAATTAGGGTTTTCTTAAACAGTTGTAGCTTTCCTTTTAGGGTAAGAACTAGTGGCTTCGTTGGTCAATTAATATCTGTAAATGCTCATGGCAAAAAGTGGGATTTCAACCTATTTTAAAAAAATATTTTTCTTTTATTGTCATTTTTGGTTAAAGGAATAGCGGAAGAAAAGAAGTAACATACTTTCTAGAAAGCTGTGCAGTTTACAGACATTTAAGTACTGAAATTCTATATTTATGATTTCTGGAACCCAATACTGTTAATTATATTAAGACATGTCCGGTAACTGCACTGCGTATCTCTTGTCACAATTGACATGTATGTTAATTACCTAAGGAAAAATACATATTAGTTTAATAGGACAAAGGCTCCTTGTGAGAAAATAGAAATTGTATTACAGACAAGATATGTTATGCAAAATAAGCAAAATCTTAAAAACAGAGATCTATTTATAGCCGGGAGAGGCAGGGGCGGCGGGGGGGGCAGGGGTTGGGGTGGTCTGGGAACTAAAATATCAAACCAGGCAGTCTGAGAAAATGTTAAGAGGCTGCTAAGTTGTTCACCTCGAGGTTATTGGTTCAGATATTGCTGGGATTAGTCATGTTCACCAGAAGCTGTTACCACCTAATGGATCTGCAGCGGTCAGCATGAAACGGGCTGCTCAGCTGTGACCGGTGTCCAACATGCAGCCCCACAGCCACCAGCAACCGCATCAGCTCTGCTGGCAACCACATCAGCACATGGTCCCTCCCGTCCTGACAGTCATCCCTGTTTTCTCCGGTCCCTGTTCAGGCAACATGAATCCAGCTCAGCAAAAGCCTTGGTCCAGCCTGCTCGACAGCTGGTATCATACTGACTGATTTGGCTCCTCTGTCTTTCTTTCGGCTATATATATGGGGTGTGTGTGTGTGAAATATATCTGAGAATCATAGATGTGTAGCAGCATATCAAAACACTACAGAGTGGTTTAAGAAGAAAAATGGAGAGGCTGTTGGTCCCTCTTGGGCCTGGAATGGTTTTGGTAAGGAAAAATGAAGCTTTTGAGCTTAGTTAAAGACATCAGGATAAATGACCAGCATGTTCAAATGAGCCAAACTGAAAACTTTCCAAGCCATTTTTACCTCCCAGATGTGTTCTGTCATTCACATCACCCATCCTAATTATTTCAGATTTAACACCACGCTAATACGGCCATATGACCCTCAGACCCTGTGCTTCCCCATCACCTTTCCCCTCAGCGGTACTGAGGCAGAGGAACATGCAGGGCTTAATCACAAAATTGGCATCAAAATACCAATTCTCAAGCGAGTTTGCAAAGGATCCTTAATCCTTAGCAGAGAACTGGCCTCTTATCTGGCTGCAAAATGCTCGGTGACATCTCAAGCAACTCAACTTCCTGACCCAACACCATGCTGGAAGGAAGGGGACTACTGCAAGGGCACATTCTCCAGCTAGTGGCCAAAATACTTTATAACTTCATCCATAAGCTTCATAATGAGGCATTGCAATCGTATGTCCACGTAGCCAGGGAAATAAAACCTGAAGTTAAAGGACGTTTTGGTTTTAGTGGACTGTATCTCACATAATACAATATAATCTATTCAGAGTCAGCATACATATTCAGGGATCTGGTTCAGCTGGAAAAGTAGCCTCCAGAAAAAAGAAAAAAAAAACCAAACCAGAGATGTTTTTGTGGCTCCAGTTTATTACATAAATGAAAAGAATCATCTTGTGAAAAAATGTTTGACTAGCAAGTGCGATAAATATCATATACTCCCTGCACGGCTCTGGAAGTCGTTGGGTTCAGAAAGAGCAGGGCACTATTTTAGACTTAAGAAATGGAAAGGTGTCTGAAAATTCAAGCAGCCTTCCTCCTAGTTTGCTGGAGAAGATGGTCCAACAAAGCAAACGGTTCCATCATTGAACTTTTCTGAAAACTTACTCCTTTACAGCAGATAAAGATTTAAGATTTAGAGTTGGAAGCTGCACCATGAGAGACAGAGGTAACAAAAATGCTTAATTTTTCAAAATGTTTTATGGATTTACACACCTTCTTCTGGTGCAAACTGGAATCATTCCACTGACTGACTGGTTTGACTAGGAATCCTGTGAAAGAACAAGTAAAAGACAAAGAAAAAGTAAAACAAAGCTAGAAATTCTTGGCACTTGGGGATTTGTGTTGGCCAAATGACGAGACTGAATCCCAGAATCTCTGTTTGGAAAGGATATGAAGTCATTGTTCAAATGTGCACATAAACTGGATCTAGAGGGATAAGATTAAAAAAAAATTTACAGAGTTCAATCTCATAAAACTATCAATTATACAGGCCTGTTTGTGTCCATTTCTGTGAATTTTTCTGTAGAACAAATGTTTTCCTTTACTTCTGGTTAGACCATAGAGCTGGCATTAAAAATGGTATGCTACTATAAACAAGAGGCTAAAGATCTGCTTAGCAAACATATTGTGGTTTCATTCACAAAGCAGTTATCGCAGGAGAAACGGGGCTGGCTGCTGTGAAATAGGTGCATGGTTCAGGAGTTTATGAATCCATCTGCCATTTTGCTGATGAACCCATTTGCTGTTCTTTGAAAGCAATATTTTGAGTGTTAGGAAAGTGGATTTTCTTCTTCTGGGACCATACAACGTTTCTGCTTTTATGGTACTTAATTTAATTTAAATTTGAGGTCTTAAAGCTAGATGAGATAAACGCAGGCTGAAGTATGCTCTCTGTGAAGCACCTTACTGCACTTCAAAAGGGACATGGTTTGTGTCTCACATTTCTCTGGTTTGACTGAAAAAACTTAAGCAAATACCAAAGAATAATTTAGGATTTAAAGATTTTGCCAAGCGTCCAATATTTTGTATAATCACGGAAATATAAAATAAAGCGAAAGTCAAAAGATGTGGCTGTGGAAATCTTGTATTCCTTCTCCAGCATTTGCCAAGGCTGGACATGGTAAGCTGTTTACCAGATGGCATGTGACATTTCTGGTGCTGTGGGAGAGGAGCTGGTGGGTGGCAGGGTGCCATTAATTTTAGTTTCAATCGTCCAAAGTCACTGTTATGCGGTACAGTCTATATGTCTCCACCATCTCTACTTTCTGAGCAATCCAGTTTAGTTTTCTGGGAAGTGGGATGTTAAAGTATGCTGCTTGCAGGGCTTCGTGCTTGCTGCAGGTCCACGGTTGTTTGCTTGGCCTTTTTCTGCTGATGTAACAACTCTGAATTTGACTGGCCTCAAACTATCCTTCCTACTAGGAAAAATTAAAACAAAACAAAACACAAGTTTCAAAGTGGGTCATGGTGGTGTTCTTAATGCCACATTCCACTCCAACACCAGCAGCACTGTTGGACCTTGTTAAAGCAAATTTACAATTGCCTGCTTCCTTAAAGCATTAAATTCAGTGATTCCTTCTGGCTCTTTCTCATGGTAAGCTTTATGAATGTGTTCAGAAATTTCAAATAGTAAAACAGTCTAAAAAAAGAAGTTTGTGTATGTGGAGAAGTCTGTTTGCCTGAATTTGCTGATGAATCACCCAGTTCCCTAAAGCTTACTCCTGCACTGAATTGATTGCTAGGTAGCTGAATTTGGGGGGTAAAGTGGAGGTAAAAACTGATGGATAGCCAATGTCCTTTGCAATCTGGTATGTTTCTAACACAAAATATTCAGTTACATTGGAATATTGTTTTAATGATCTGTAGGATGTAGTCATGGGCAAATCTCAAAAGGTAGGGTGGTTTTGTTGCCTGAACTACGTGCCTTGAAAAACAAAAAAAGGAAATCAGGTGCTTGTCAAAAGTCTATCTAACTTCTTCACTGTGCCAAATTGGGTTGCAAACTCATGAGAATGTCTCTCCGGTGAGACTTTTGGTGCTTCCTGCCTCGGCTCGTCTTGTAAATGTCACAAGCACTTACACAGCTTTTCATGTGGTATTTCAACACCCCTGCTGCCACACTCGGCCGGGATTCAGCAGCGGGAAGATGCTCAGAAGCACCAACCGCTGAAGAGGATGGAAAGAAACAGAGGGGTTCCTTGTACAGGTTGTTTTATTTATTGTTTAATTTGCATTTTTGCTAGAATACCAGTATATAATCTGCGTTTGAACGGCCCGTGGCAATACCATTGTTTCAATTCCACTTTTGTTACTTTTCCTTTGCCAGAAACCCAGGCACGATAGCCCCTGGACATGGCTGCTCGTGGGGCACAGCCCCGATGCCTCTGCCCAATGGCAGGCACGTAGCCTGGGGCAAAGGGTGAAATCTTGCAGATTAATTCACAGCACAGGAAAAGTTCAGCCCCAGCCCTTCATTCCCATGCTTTTTAACACCATGAGTGGTATTTTGCGTAACCACAGACAGTAGCAGGTTGGTGCCACTGACTGGCAAAGGCAAAGCGATTCCTCCCGGCTGCCAGCCACGGAAGAGAAAAGGCCCCATGCAGCCAGATGAAGGGCCAGCGAAATGAAAGGTTAGCAATTTGTCAGGTTAAACAAACCTCTCAGAGTTTCCCATTCATTATTTGAAGTCTTGTCAAGTTATGGAAAAGCATTTTAATTAACAACTCACTGATTTTAAAATAAAAATCAATAAGGCACACATATTTCCAGAGTTTTCCTCCAAAGTTACAGTTTGACAGATTTCCATTAAGTTTATTGGCTTGAGATGATGTGATTGTGTTTTAATATGAAGAATTAATAAAAAATATATGAACTTATATTTATATAGCCCAGTACAAAAGGGTCAGTGCATTTCCCACTATAATTTTCTTCACAGTTTAGAATTAAATGAATTTGATTCTTCAAGGAAAAGCATCATGATATAAAGACATAACCCCCCGCTCTTTGACTCCCACCACCCGCATTCACCAAAAAAAAAAAAAAAAAAAAAAAAAGCGAGAGAAGGAAAAGGAAAAAGCAAAACTTAGACTATCTTAATTTGTATTGGCTTCATTATTCTCTAGATAAAAGGCTACTCAACATAAATGAGGACGCTGAGTTCAAACTTTTAAAGAATTCACATATTTACATCAATTTTTAAAAGGTTTTATAACTAATGAACTCAGATTTCTTTTGGCATGGCATAAAATCCATTTGTACAGTTTTTAATTAAGAATGCAGCCTACGCAATTAAAATTAAGGGTAGAGACTTCATCAGATGTCCTGTGAGAACCCCAGTCGAAAAAATTATGTTAATGCTGTATGTCCTAAAAGCATTCTTTGAATGTTGGAAACACTTTATGAGGAATTATATCTGCTATACAATAAGGATTTATTTAAATAAAATTGAAAATTAGGATCTTTTAATTTTGGAGTGTTAGAACCTTGTTTATCACTAATCACCCTGGCATTTGCTATGTGTTTTCAGATCAGATAGGATCATTTAAAACTGCCTGCATTTTCCTAAAAATACATGTACGTGTACAAATGTGTGTATATACACACACACACACACACATATATAGGCTGAGACATGCACACAATCTATAATGCAAATAATGCACATGTAGTCAAGGGAATTCCTAATGTGAATTTTAATAATTAATGTAATAGGAGCCATTATTGGGAATATTAAGAAACTTCTTTGTTGAAATGATTGAAATTACATTTGAAATAATAAATGAATTGCACACATAAAAATATAAATAACTGATTTTGAAGGCTACATAAGTTATATAGAAAAACAAAGTTTAATGTAATTGAAAGGTGTGAGTTCCCTAAAAACCAGTTTTCTCTTTAGGAAGTGATGCAGTGTGATCAATAGTGGGATGGGTTTTTCCATTTCCAAAACTCTCTGATTCAGCCTAGAAACCACTCCTTTAGCTGTGATTGTAATGGGGGTTTTTGGTGTGGGAGATACTCATGGAGGAATGAGGATAGCAAGTGCAAAGGGCGTGCAAGCTGGATGATACCAAGACAAAACAAAAAGACATGTGATACACTGCTATGTAATGCTGGCCGCTTCCTCCACACTGGGTGCAGGGATTTTCATTCTTCTCTTTTCCTTTTTTCCTTTTTTCTTTTCAACATGGCTTAATGCAATAAAAATGTTTTATATTTAGAAGAGTAACAAGGGAGCTGAGGCTTAGCTTTGGAAGACAAGCCAAATTTCATAAGGATTTTAAAGCGTAGAATAAGAACGTTTGGCTGACAGGAGAAGTCATTTCCAAGCCAAAGACCTGACATGAAGAAATGTGCAAAGAAGTGAGCAGGAGACAGGTTTTGGGGAGGAAAGAGGCTGTGATGATGGAAGCGAACCAGGCAGGAAGGACCATAGGATGCGATGGCCATGACTCATGCTGGTGAGCTGTTGAACAGTCAGAGAAGACTCCAGAGGATGGGCAACTGCTCGCTAAGTGGTGATCACGTGAAGAATATTTGATAAAAAGAAAGAATTAATGGCTGAAATCGATGGATTTTAGTACTTGAATTCAAGATTTTTTTTAACATGGAAGTAGGGTAGAATAAGGCACTTCTCACTCAAGGGAGAGGCACCAAAATTCAGCTGCAGTTCTCAAGCTGATGAGTTTTGTAGTCTCAGCTCTGTTACTCATAGCCAGTAGAGCTCATAAAAAAGTGGTTTTAATCTTTGGTTTAGCTAGCAGACATTAGTCAAAAAGGAAAAAAAGATGCCCTCAACTGAGTTATAGGTGGCTCTTATCTTTAGAGAGGCTAGTCAACAGCTCCCAGCTAAATCATAAATAGCAAAATGCTTACATTGCATCCACCATGGAGGTAATTCTCTCCTAATTTACATCGGGTTTACATCACTTTAGCTTTTTCATTTTCAGTGGAGCTGCTCAAGATTTACGTGCTTATGAATCAGAGCAGAATCAGGCTCCCAAATAGATGCATATGGCCAAAGATAACACTCTGGCCACAAACCTCATTTTTGTTCTTTCCTCCACCCGCAAGCCAATAAAATTACACAAGACCTGGACCTGAGAGGCCCCCAGATCCGGGCCAAAAATAAATACAAAAATACAATAAAATTTTAATGTGGGGGCCTCGTGAAATCTTTAACTAGTGCAATATTTAACTGTACGAACAAAAGATGAAACAGCAGCCAAGAAATACATTTCACCTATAATTCCACTGAAGAACATAGGAAGAAAGACCAAGGAAAAGGAGGAAAAATCATTCCGTAAAATAATAGTAATACTCAGGAACTTTAAAATACCCATAAAATTACAGTACTAAATTATTAGTGCCCATTTTAGATATTCTTTGAGTTTGTCAGAAGCATTTGATAAAAGGTTGTCAAGAGTTTCAAGATGAGGGGAATAAAGTGAAGCCAAGGAAAAAGAATTATTAAGAATATTAAAAGCAACGTGCCTGATCCACTGGTGCCAGTGCCTGGAAAGCCGAACAAGGCACATCTCAGCACCCGGGAATGTCTTGTCCTGACAGCAGCATCACTGCACCATTGGGGAGATCCTGCAGAAGATGCATGTTTAACTTCCCTTGGGTGGCCCCCACAGAAGATGGTATCAGGAGGGATGTGTGGGTCAGCCTGGGTTGCCCCTGCTCCTATGGCCACACCAACACAGCGGCTTTGCTGAGTCAATGCCCAAAGAAAGGACTAGAATCCTCTTAGTATCGGTTGAGGAGTTCAGGCACCATGAGTGTCTTAATCCAGACTGAACCGCCAAACCCAACCAAATCAAACCAAACCAATCGGACCCAACCCAATCCAACCCAGCCAAAACACTGGGGAAGCAGCACACCCCAACCAGTCCTGCAGTGATGTCTTACTCCCAAGGTCTTCACAGTTTATCCTTCAGGCATTCCTAGCTTGCCCAGAGCTGGGGGAAGCTCTGAGAATTTAAGAAAAGGAGTAATGCAGTACAAAAAAGCCTGGGGTTGATAAGGAAGGTCCAGAACTAGGTCTTTTTCTAATTAAGATTGTAGGAGTTGCCACCAAACTTTAAGGGTTGTTTGCTTTATCAGGGCCAGCCTGAGGAAGGAGCGGGCACGTCTGCTATAATTTGCATCCAGGAAAATACCCTGCAAGACTGTAGTCAAAGCTTTTGTTGTAAATATGTGGAACTTATTTTAATGTAATGATTTATAATTTACACAGCTGGACAATCTAGTCTGACTCTTCCTAACATCTTACCCTTATTTGGCAAAATGCCAAAGCTTGTGTTTTGTTTCAGTATGATTTTAAGCAGATGCTTAAAATGATACTCAACACTTGTTGGTGGAAACACTTTATTACTCTGGTCTGATAGTGAGAATATTCAAAAATGTTTGTGTTTAACCACAGTCTTTTAATTTGCAAGCTCAGTCAAATATTATAACAGAAGAGGCTATCTATCGATGTAATAACAGGCTTTCTATCATGAGTGATGGGTTTGCATTTTAAAGCTGATGGGCATGCCATGAGTTTGGACCCTCTAAGGGTGTTTGGACAAGAAAGGGCATTGCACTGGGATTTGTATTTTATATCAAATTTACCTTTGGCTTGCTGGACCTTTCATTTGCCTGTGCCTCAGTTTCTTCAGCTTTAAAAGCAAGTTAATGGACCCAACGCCATCAGAAAAATGCTGTGAGAGCTGAGATGAACGGTTTGCTGTAGCACTGGGTATTATTATCTCTGCTTCAGCCTCAGGTGGATTTTTTTCCCAGGGTTATTAGGTAATTGATAATCCCTCAGATAGGAATAGAGAAATGAAAAAGCAGTAGGCAGATAGGCTTTTTTCTGCATTGGTTTTCCTATGTTTAGCTTCTAGTCTATGTATGGAAGTAAATGTACTGTCAAAAATAGAGAGGATTGGAAAGCGTTGAATGCTAAAGGTGACTATGTGCACTCCTGAAAAAGATATAGTGCAGACCAAGCAGTCAACAGACTGTACCATCAATTCCCCTCTAAACCATGACCTGGAGAAATCACCTTTGAGTTGACAGGGGCTTAGGCAATATTTCAGAATCTGGTCAAGATTTTACAACACCAGATACTGTTTCATTCTCCGTGCTTTCTCTGACCAAAGAATTTTTAACTAGGGCAAACTGTCAAGTATGCAGCGGTTTTGTAAAGCAGACTGTAAGCCAAAGAAAACTCAGCCGAGAACACCACATTTATTGATAAAGGGCCTGCACAGCAATAACAAGATGGACAAACGCTATAAAAATGGCTGGTGTGGTGGGGGGGAGCCGGGGAAAAGGGTTTGTCAGGGCACGGCTGGGCTGATGCTGCGCAGCTTCCCAGCGAGTATTGTTGCTACAGCCATAAAGTCATGCCTTGGCTTCAGAACGCTGCTGTTGCTTTGGCGTAAAAACGTAAATCAGCACAGATGCAAGTTTGCTCAAAGACTTTTCCCATGCTGGAGCATTTTCATGTTTCCTGCCAAGGCCTGTGTTGCAACCTTTGGCATGCAAGTGTTGTAAGGTTGGGGTTTTTTTTATAAGACTTTGTGATAATCAGGAGCCAGAACTCATATTGTAGCAATCTTGTGGCACTTCAAGTTCAGTCATTCAGCAAAAGTCATGTATTTCTTCTACAAGTTAAATGAAATGTCTCCATTTTTCTTAATTGTTTTTGACATTTCACCCATTATTCCCTGAGCCTCCTCAAAGGATGTAAATAGCTTGTAATTCTCTTGCGAAAGCAAGTGTAAGCTGCAGAAATATAAACACCATGGTAGTGCTATATAGCACAGTCCTCAGGACAGGGACAGTGGGCTGCAAGGAACAAAGCAATCGAGAAAGATCAAAAAATACATATCCGATACGGTTGGTGTGGCAACTAAAAGAGTTGGGCTGATTTCTCCTCTTCCAGATATCCAGAACTAAACATCAGGAGCAATTAAAAAATTGTGGTCTTTTGTAAATTACTCCCAGAAGAAATCTTGGAAATCTTTCATTTTAGTCATTTCGGTCCACTGAACCATAAAGCTATTATGAATGAACAAAAATACTAGAGAGAAAATTGAAATACAACAGTAATTAACAATATGAATATATCAAAATAAAACCCAACTGGCAGGATGGGGCCATCAGACGTTTTAACACTGAATTGACTAATGGCCAGGTAGGACACCTTTGATGTCACACTTTTTCACCCAGAAGCGCCTGAAAAGACGAGCAGTCGCTACTGATAGAGAGATGCTTTGTTTATTTTTGTCTTTCTCCAAAACCTATATGCAAGTTGTCCATCTTGTTTACCTCAGAATAATAACTAATAATTCTCGGTTTAGGATCTTCTTTGCTGTTACCATATGCTAAATGTCAACAAAGGATTATAGGAAAAATCATTGAAAATGTGCAGCTATCACAAATAGAGATTTCCCTATGGGTTCTCTAATACTTTACAGACAAATGTTAAAGATTTATTGCACATGAACATCAAACATGGTTTTACTACAGTTCTCATTTGGATCAAATTGACACATTTTACATTCATTTTATCCTAATGAGATTCTTTCACTACACATTATATTCCAACTGACCTCGTACATTAAATTTGTGGCATGGAACAAACCCACTGATATAACAAAGCCCTTTTCCTACCAACTTTTGGACTTTTTAGAAAAGAAAGTTTGGCAAAATCATAAATCATGAACATACATTTATTAATTGGTGCTCAAGAAAAAATAACACAAATACTCTGTAGATTATCACATTTTGCCAAATTTTCATTTTCAGTATTCACATTTTAAGAGCCTTTTGAACCATGATTACAATCTGAATATTCAACAGTTTGGGTATAATCCAATTTTTTACATTTATACCTGAGATTTTAACAGGTTTCTGCATATCTCCCGGAAGAATTTTGCCTCTGGTGTTCAGAATCGGGCCCCAAATGACAGACCAAATCCCAGCTGCTGGAATCTGACTTCTGATAGCAATTCACAGCAAAAACCTTCCTGACAGTTTTATACAATGCAACATTTTCTTTTGCACACAATTAAGTGATTTTTAAAAAAAATAATAAAAATCTACCCTCAAAAGCATTTTTTTTTTTTTGCTTGTCAAAGTGATTAGTAATGGAATGTAAGTTTTTAACAGTGGGCTGTAATGTTGTACCAGGAAAGGCAGTAGATGACCTTGAAAGGAGGTGAAAGGAAACTAGAAAATGTTAATTAAAATTATTAGGGCTGTTTGAGGTGCTTATCTTGTTTACTGCTAAGGTGTTGCTCCCTTCTGCATAATTAGGGGTAATTTTACTTACTTTCAAGTCTGTAATTTTAAATATCACAAAGTTTTATCTTCCAACAAGAAGTAATTCGTTATTGGTTTGTATGTAACTGCTTGATGTTTTAATCAATATATGCAAGTTCCACAAAGTCTGTTAGAATTTGTCAGGAGGTTTTATACATCTTTTATAGTGCAGGATTAGGCATGGTATATGAAGCTGAAATCCCATTTAGCAATGAAATTTAAACATAATTCTGTGTTTATGATGTGAAGATATATTTTTACTTGATCTGTCCTTTTACATTTCCCTTTATCCATGATTATTGGAGGACAATGATATCTGGAAAACAAACCACAGTGAAGTTAAATCCATTTGAACACAAAGAGTTACTGTCAGTTAATCCTAATAGAGACAATACCGATTTTTTAACTAAACTGCTTAAGAAATGAATATGTCTTGCATGCTTTCAATTTGTTTTAAATCCTAATATGTGGAGCTCTTTGCTGTTGTCTAATATTTGCGTAAAATATTTAATCTTATACTTTAAATTAATGATATTAAAGGTCTAAACGTTTGAAAAATGTTGTCAGAACAATGTAATCTTTTCTCTCCAGACTTCTTCATATAATTGTGGTGCCCTTATCCTAATATACTTGGAACCTTCCTCTGCATTGTCCCGTGCTGAATGTACTCTTCCAGTACTTTCTTAATTTAGACATGTCTACGTGTTTGTTTTTTTTTTTAATGTTAAGAAGTGGGGTGGGGTGGGGTGGGGAAGTTCCTCTGCTTGTCGGGACATGCGGCAGCATGACATATTCCCCCTAACAGGCTGTGAAATGGAAGGGCACAAGTTACGGTCTGGGCATCAGCAGGGCTGTGGGATGCAGGTGTGGGGCAGGGACAAGGTGGGGAAGATGAGCACCATGGCCACGCTCATGCCTCCTCGCTCCTCCCATGTGGGTAAGGGGCATTTTTTATTTTGCCTGCTGTAACAGTTGTGATAAAAACATCGCTGCTCTTTTATCTTCAGCAGAGCAATTAAAGACATGCAGGGTACTTGAAGCCCCGTAATTTTTAACCACTGGCATAGTACGTAGAAAGAAGCATACCATTGCCATGAGGCTTTAATTAAACCATAAAAAAAATTGGAAAATGTCTTCAGGAATACATATTAAAATAGGCAAGGAGCTTCAATTCATTTTCTTAAATTTACTGAATATTGAGTACATTGAAAGTTTGCTGGTTTAATACAAAAACAACTTAATACAGAAGCTGTATAATGGAATATACTATTTTTTTTGTTGTGCTTGACCCACATAAGTCAACTATGCCTACTAGGGGTTTATGCTGAAGTGGTACAATTAGGTTTACTAACTAATTAAACAGGTCAAAGCCAGTGTGTGCTCTGTGAAACACAGGAGGGTACCTGGGCAGGTGTGTGAGACCGTGTCACTGCCATGGGGCGCGGCCAGGCTGGTGCCCTCCATTGCCTGCTAGAGCAAAGCGACTGGCCAACATGACAAAGACCATGATTAATTACAAAAAGGAGTTTCAGTAAAGAAGAAGCAGATGCCAGTGTTGGTGCAAAGCTTACGCTTTTGTGGATGGAAAGAGCTTCATGGCGTTTGGTGTCCATTCGTAGTTACCTACGTAAAATAAATACTGCCTGTTGTAACTCATGTGTAGGTTAAACTGTCACTGGAAATACAGCAGCATTTTAGCAACCCAGGGCAGCGCTGTAGAGCCTCTGCTGTGCTCGTGGGTCTCCCAGCGGCAGCATATGCACTGACTTCGGCAGCAAAGGAGAAAACCTGCTGTCATTTCTGGGGTGCTGCTTTGGTCTGGGAGGATTAGGAGCAGCACGCTGACTCCTGTAATTCCTCAATTACAGCTTCCTCAGCTCTGTGAGGACGTCTGCCATTGCTCCAGCAGCAGGCATTGCCAGCCAGGCGCTGCTCCCCACTGCCTTTGCAGGAGGAGATGGAGTGATTCGGAACAGCCGCCTCCAGCGAGAGGAGAGCCAAGGCGCTGGCGCTGTCGGGAAGGTTGCTGTGCCAGCAGCTGGGCTGCTCTTGGCTCCTCTCTTACTCAGAAGGGCTGTTGTTTCACTGGTGTCTGCTCAGAAGCAGTAGCAAGAGCATAGCAGTGACAATGGGGAAAAAAAGTGAATTAATTCAGCTTGGAGAAACAATAGAAGAGGAAGGCAGTAAGGCAAAGAGGCACATGAAGAATCTCAAGAGCAGAAGACAGCAATATTTTCAGGGATTTATGTGGCACTAAAAGGGATGTATTATGGCAAGTAGATGAAAGGACATATTATACTGCCATATTTGATGCATGGCCACATAATCACACTAAACTGAATTTTGAATAGGAATGGAAGAAGATTCCTGTAGTCAATTGGAACTACAGGGAGAATTTAAATAGTAGACCTAATAATCTGAGGAGCTACTTTCTTTAGCAACATGGGGTGAACATCAGTACTGCTGAAGGACAGCCATGGAAAATTTCACAACACAAGTTGTCACAATTTTTTTTATTTATTTTTTTTTTAATGGTGGATTAGATGACCACCCAAACCCCAGCTGCAATTCATGGTGGGGCTGTCCCAACACTGGGCGACTGCTGGTTCAGGAGAAGGTGCAACATGTTTTCTGCAGGACTCTGCCGTTCCTTTGAGGATCCCCCAGCCAAACAGCGGCTGTGTCTAGGTGTTTTCTCTGATTCCATTTGGGTTTCCCAAAGAAGAACAAAACCTCGAAGCACAATGCCGAACTTCACAAGTTTCACCTTCGTTTTCCCCAAATCCATGCTGAAACCATAAACTTCACATGATTAACATCTATGTCTGGATTCCCTTTCAAGACTCATGAGCCAGAGCTGAGCTTGAAAGCAACCTGGTCCAAGTCACATTTGCAAGAAAGCTCGAAACCTGGGGAGTTTGGGGTTGCTTGTTCCAAACATTTCAAACAGTTCCAGTGACATCTAGTGGGGAGGAAACCCCTGCAAACAGTTCCAGTCTTAAGGAAAAATCCCATTATCCTTTATTTTCTTTTAACCCACTGGGCAATAGTTTCCTACTGAAAAAAAAAAAACTCAGATGTGGTTTGTGTGTCATACACCATGATTGAAAAATAGTTTCATAGTCCACTGAGAATTTCTCCTTTCTGGAAACATTTCATATATTAAGGACCATTTGGAATTTTCTCTGGGACATGCCACTATATCTGAAATAAACTCATGGAAGAAGGTCACAAAGTCTTAGGAAAAAAAAAAACAAACAAAAAACCAAACACAAAACCAAAAATGAAACAACAACCACCAACTCTTGGAAATTTAATTACTCAGAAAACAGCAACAAATATCTCAGTCCGTTGTAACCCTATGTAACTAAATATAGTTAAAGTGATGTAAAATTAGCTTGGAAGCAAAAGCAGGTCATCTTTCTCTCCCTCCCCATCTCCTACTTTCCTCTCCCTGTACACCTTCTGCACTTTTTTCTTGCTTATTAAATGAAGGGGAGGTTGCAAATATTGATCAAACTTGGCTTGCTTAAACAGCAAAGTTTTCCTTCTATTTTACTCAGGATGAGTAAAAGCCACTTCAGAAGCACTCCTTTCCTTGATTCTTATATTTTTCCCCCTTCTCTTTGAGGCACTGTGTAGTGCCAACTGTGTTATTCTTAGGTAAGGACCTTTAAACTTCAGAAATACTTCTCCATCCAGCAAATATAATTTCTGAACAGGTTTCCCAAATGAGGCAGGTTTACCTCCAAGGTGTAAGTTCATCTGCAGAAAGAAGTATCGCGCTTGGATAATGATTAAATTATTAACAATAGGGAGTTGGTAATTCAAAGTTCAGCAAGTCAGTCATAAGGTCTCAGTGTTTTGAAATCAGAAAGACTGTACCAAAGCAAGGAATGTTTTTCCTAAAATGGAGAGATTGCACTACTGAAGTTTGGAGTAGATTTACACATGTACATAGTCATTTTGTTTAATGATTCGGGATCATTAGACTCAGGACTCATTGCACATTTTGAAAAACACTACCAGAGAAAAAATGCAGCATTAGCTTTGGGTGGTGGTGTGAGTGCTGTTATATTGACCTGCCACTGACGGAATCCCAGAAGCTTTAAAGAGTGCATACTGATTTTGAAGCCTGTCCAGCCAATGTCGTCTGCGTGGGTTTGCAAAATTTGCCTGAAAATTTCACAAGAACTTAGTTTCACTCAAGTTTCCAGTCCTACCCTTGATCCTGCCTGGAGCCTGGTCCTACACTCACAAATACATATTAAAAGAGAATTAGAAACATCATTTAGCCTAGTGGTTTTTAAAAGTTTCAGTTTTATTTTGCAATAAATTTTGGATGTAGGCTCAAAGAATCATGTTCCTGTGACAAGGGCAGATGTGTTTCAGCAAAGGAACTGCAGTGAGTCACAAGTTTTCTTTCTCTCTCTCTCATTTTTGTTTTCCTTAATCTGAGAAAGAAAATAGTAATCTAGACTGGAAAAAAGAAGTTTTGCTTTTTGTGGATGGGAAAAGCAGAAAAGTTCTGTTCCCAGATCTTGCAACAGACTTGGTGTGTGAGCAGGACACTGCACTTCAGCTCGCTGCATCTCAGCCTGTCCAGCTAAAAATGTGCCTGAACCAGTCGTGGCTGACTGATACCCTGCAAAGCACTTGGTGATGCACAGAAAACCGACTGCTTGGGTGATGCGGAGCCTCCTCCTTATTTTCAGAAAACAAAGGCAGCTAAAATTCGTTTGAACACTTTTCCAAACTTTATTTTTTCTCCATAGATTATTGTTTTATTTTACGTAGAGATTGCCAGCTCGCACCAGCAATGGAAAAGGATGTACTCTGGAGATAGATACTCTCCCAACTACACTGTCTATGGACAACTTTGAAAAATTCTGGGTTAACCAATCCCTGCTTTATCACAGTGCATTAATTAAAAATTAATTCATGCTTGTAAATCACTTGCAGTTATGTAGAGAGAAGCAAAAATATTTATGTTGTTCCATTTTTGGTTCCTTGAAAATTCTTGGAAATATATATTTTGTCATTCTTCATTCTAAAATAACTGAACTGCTTTTATTTTATTTATGTGGCTTTTGTGAAACAGCAAAAAATTTTTTTCTCTTCATACCATGAATTTGGTTTGGTCTAAAAATCAGTTTTTGCCAAGGAAAATGCATTCCTTTGAGCAAAGACATTTCTTGGTCTCTATTGTGCACGTGAAGGCGTTAAGGTCAAAGGGTAAATTTCTCTTAGTTGCAGCCTATTTCCGTGGGCTGAATCTTACATGATTAGCAGCGTTTGGCCACTACTGGGAGAGACTGGAGAGAAAGGAAGGTCGGGTGGGTGTCTTGGGAGAAAATCAGAGAGAATTACTATAAAATATGTGCAGTTAAGTGAGAAAATCAGCATCTGCTAGCTGTTTGTTTTCTTTTGGGTTTTTTTTTTGGAATTGGAGGAAATGTTATGAACACATTGGTTTTGGTTTGGTTATAATTCTGAAGGGACAAAGCAAGGAGGATGATGGTGGGAGCTCAGGGAATGCAAATAGGAGGTGAGCATTGGCAACAGAAGCCATAACAGCAATACTGTTTCCCGTGATGGCTTCAATCACATAGAAGATAAATTAGGCAAAGAGAGAAACAAGCCACCTCTCCAGGTTTCTATCAGCCCCAGTTAGCAAGCTCTTCCATGAAAATCTCCTCCACTTTCCCAGAGCAAGAAGGAGCACTGGGAATTGCTGCAGCCACGCACGATGGCAGCAGAGGCTTCCCCAGCCCGCGCTTCTCAGGGCAGCAGTGCCCAGGTCTGGTGTTTTTTAGTTTTCTCTCGTTTGGGAGATAAGGGGGTGAGGAGGGACACTGGGAAATGTTGCCATATTGAAACAAGCAAAACCAACCCAGATTCAGCCAAGGAGGCAAAGTCAAGCCCGGGAACCTCTCTGGGCAGCTATAAAACCCCACAAAGATGTTGACCAAAGGGCTCAGAAGGATGAACCATCATGCACTAAATACCCACCCTCTGCAGGTGGTGGGTGGTTTATCTCACCAGATCTTGTTCTGCAGGAGGGCTTGGTGCGACCACTTTATTTCCCCCAAATCTGATTCTTTCTTTCCCCTTGTTGTGAACCAACAAGCCTGTGCACTATGGAGGGGGTTTGAGGCATTGATGGGGAGCAACAGAAGTCATCCTTCTCTACAAATCTGACAGCGCTCACAAACCATTAAATAAAACATTTTGGTTACCTTGCAATTACGGTTTTGCAAGGGCACTACTCATGCCCCCACCTCCCCCTGTGGGAATGCCTTTCACTGATGAACAGATCTCCAAAATCCCCTTCCTTTGGGTGTTTCTGCTCCATGTTTGTCTATCACAGCACTGAATCCTGCCTTCCTGGGTTCACCTGAGCCTCGACTTACTACAACTATCTCACTTCTTGAAAAGTCTCTCCCACAGCCTGTTCAAGAGTGATTCGTTACAGCCAATATGGAACTGCGAATCTCTGTCAAAAGCACAGGAATTCTGAGAAAGAGGAGAGCATGCTCAGAAACAATAACACATGTGGCTGTCTCACACCAATGGCACAGGGAGCCCAAAGAAGTTTACACCTGCTTTGGAGATACTCCATTTCTGATCTGTTGGTGTTTAATGGCTGTGAATATTAAGTTAATGTTAGGAAAGTTATGGGTTTTGACATTGCCTTTGGCATTTATCATATCTATTGTCCTTCAGGGGATGCTGCGAAGCTCCAGTGTGAGGCCGATGAGGCAGACCACCATCCAGCCCGGCTGGCTCTAGGATGCAATAAATAAAGCATGGGGGAACATGCCGCAAGGTCCTTCCTTCAACTTCACAGCTGCATCCAGCCCTGCTTTTGCTGCTCCTCAAGCGGGAAACTCAGGTTTCTCTTCTTGCAGTAATTTCCACAACCTGCACTGGGACTTGTCCCCGAGTGCCAGCAGAGAAGAAAAAGATCCCGGTTTGTCGCTTCTGCTACCATGTCCATCGTGAAGGTACCCTTCTGCACCTCCCCACCAGCTGCATAGACAGGCACATTTCCAGGGGTGGCAGAGGGGGGCTGCTCCTCTCCCCTGCTTCTGCTGGGGACTGAACAAATCCTCTGATGGGCTTGGAATGGTGACAGCCTCCAGGTTTGGCTGCCATGGGAGGCTGTACCTCGGCTTTGCACACTTAACCGCCCCGAGTGCAGGCACGCTGTGTTCAGGCAAAAATGATGTCAAAGAGGTAAAACAAAGAGCATTGTGTTTGGCCTATCTTGCAAAAAATTATGCACTGAGAAAGAATAGCGCGGAAGTAGAGTAAGTACAAAATACACAGTGAAGTGTCTCGTTGCTTCTCTGAGACAAAGGCAGACAAAATTAATCAGCAATGATTTGTTGTGCCAGAAAATGCATGCTTCTGACTATCTGTGGCAGATTATTGCCAAGGAAATAGTTCCTCAATATCCCAGGCACATTCCTGACCTGTATATTATGAAGTTATTTCTGCTTTATGATTTGTAACCTGTAAAATGCCTGTGATCTTAATAAATGAGAGCTTGTTGCCTCCTGAAATCCACTGTATTTCATCTTTTGCTTTCCTCCTTTGGCAGTGTTGTTATTTAGACTGAGTTAACATTAGTATTCTCTCTGAGCATATACACTTCCATGAATTCGATATCATCGCTGTGAGCTAGCACCCTTAGGACGCTATGACACCATCCATATGACATATGATCATGGGTGGAAGCATAGCTGGAGGCTTTATGGAAAACACTGAGGATTTCCCAACCTGTATATTTTTTTTTTCTTTTCCCCACAAGGAAATATAATGGACTTTTTTAATTGCTTAATCGAGCCTATGACCCATAGCTAGTTCTTGAAACTTAATAGTAAACCCATGGAAAGCAAATGATACAGGGCTGTTTTATCAAAAGTCTTCCTGTAGTACAATTCAAATTGCCTAAGGTACAGCCTGACACAGCTGAAAATGAAGGGGCTTATCGTCTGTCAATGTACGGAAAGTTTTCTGGCTGTTTACAGGAGTTTCTGGTGGCAGGAGAATAGCGGTGCTGCTTTCAGAGGTGACCATCCATCCTGGGTGCATCTCGGTGGAGCCCCTGGAGCCACCCAAGTCACCCCCAGTCAGACATACCGGAAAATCAATATCCATGGGAAAACCCAGAGTATGAATCCCCTCCATGCCACCCAGTGCCGCGGATGCAAACAGTACAAAAGGCGGCAGCTTGTCCTTACTCTTACAAATTAAAGGACACCAAAAGTAATTTAGAAACCAAGCCTCCGACCCCACGCTCACAGGAGCGAGGCGTAAGCCTGTATGAATGCTTTGACCCTTCACGCGATCCAAATTATTGCATCCATTTTCAGCTCACTACATTTTTTAAAAAAATGAGCATGCAATTGCATTATTAGGAATAAAGTTCAGAGATAATGAGCATGGGAGTTACTGTGTTAATGTGCAGTGCTGTGCGTGGGAGAGGTGCACAGAGGGCAGCGTTTACCCCAAAATCTGTAAAACAAGTCCAGCCCCCACAAGTTCTGAAAAAGCCAGACATCTTCTGAAACCGTTTTACGAGTGCATATGGAGAAACTGCAGAAAATATAACTGTTTGTGAATAAAATGGAAATTAGTGCTGTTGTGTTCACCTGTAAGTTTTTCTTTAAAGCCAGTGATTGCATTTGAAACCTGCAATTCTCAACAAAAAGAGAAAAGTTCAGTGCTGATTGCTGGATATTTGGACCTCCCAGTGCAAACATTAACTGGCTGAGAGGCACTCTGGAATGTAATGAAGGAAACAATACTGGGAAAGGAGCCAAACACAGAAACACTGGCGCCTGCAACCTAGGGATTTGCCTCCTAGTAATAGGAGCTGAACAAGGCCCAGCACTTCTGTTAGGCTGGAAATGACATACTGTGATCCTTGACTTAGCCAAAGGGATTTTAAATGGAGGAAAGAGCTGGCAAGACAAAATCTCCTGCACTTTTCACAGTGTTTTCTAAAACAAGCAAAGGAAATCAGGAGAAAAGACTGTAGTCTATTACATTTGATCCAGTTAAGTCAAGAGTGGAAGCTTTTTAACTGCTGTTATTATTTTTTATACTTTCTCATCATGTCACACCACCCAGAAAGCACAGACATAAAGCAGAAACTTGAAACTGCTTTCATTCAAGAAGAAGGGCACCCCAACATTGCGTTATTGACAGGAGGCCTGAAAAAACCGACAGCTGCAGAAATTGTACAGTTGAAGTTCAATTCCCAGGAGCAGGAACAATATACTGATGGTATTAATTCCGTTTGGAATTGTTAAAATAAGAAAAGGTTATGGACTGAGGAAGGGACCTGGGCTGGTTTTTTTTTTTTTCTTTCCTTTTTTTTTTGGTGTTGTTTTTTTTTTTTTTTTCCTGCTTGTAACAAAGGCGAACCTTCCTTCTTCCCTGGTGTCCTTGGACTGTCATCTCCAACCTTTTGAAACTGTATCTGATTATCCATGTGGCAATTAATCATAATTAAGCAGGCTTGAGATTTGGAAAGGTACAAAGAAGGTGGCTATAGATCTGGCTTTTGTCCTGAGTAACCTCTTTTTTTCTTTTTTGGCTGCTGAATCTTGTGTTTGGAGCCATGAGAAGGAGGACTGAAAAACTGAGAAGAAAAAAAAAGAATGAAAAAGAGGCAGAAAAAACAGTACATGTGTGCATGTGCGTGTGAGTGCGTGCATCTGCGTGTGTGTTTTAACATCACAGTTGTGAGCATCCTGATTGTTCTTTCTTTCTCTTTTGGACATCATAGTCCCTAGAAACTAAGTTCCAGCAAACTTGGAAGCAGTCCGTTTCCAAGAGGAAGCTAGGTAACAAATTACCTTTCTAATGCCAAGTGATTTGGATCCATTCTTACAAACCAGATTTTTTCAATTTATTACAGGAAAACATTCAATCATTATACACTGGCACTCTGTCTGGGGCACATGGAATACCATTCTACCCACTCCGCCCACATCCAGTTTTTAAAGGCTTAGTAAGCCCAGAATGTCTTCTTATTAAATGTTTTATATATTTATAATTAAAATACTGGACTGGCATTAGAATCATTTTAACAGATGTAACCTGACACAGGCTTTCTCTGCCCAGGGTCAGGCTGGGAAACAATGGCTTCTTTAACTCCTGCGTTCTGCTCAGGTTTCTGTTTGCACATGGGTCCAATTTGTCCCATTTATGATTAGGTTTAAGTAAGTTGATGTGCTATTTATTTAGGAGAATTGCCATTTCAGACTATTACCATATTCCCCTACAATATACATTACAGTGTGGTCTATGCCTGCACTGTCCATTATTAGGTTATTATAGTCCCGAATATGGTCCCAATTCACCAAAACAACAACAACTAACTTGATTCAGGCATTAAGTGATTTACTGCAGCTCTTTACGTTGGAATTAATATACATACTGCTTGCAAAAGCCAGCACCCCCCCTCCTTGCCCCCAACCCTGAAGGCTTAAAAGGGCCATGTGCTGGCATGTGAAAGAGACTTAAATGTCTATGTAATTGATTTAAACATCAAGTATGAACACTGGACAGGGGAAACCAAAGGGGTAGGGTCTGTCATTTCGCAAAATACCGCAATCAAGGTGCTGCTCGAGGGTGGCAGAACGGGGCTTATCTGTCTGCATGAGATGCTGGTAAGACCTCACTAGCCAGCCACTCCTTGCCCATCCCATGGAGCAGGGAGCCCGAGTTTATCTCTGTTACTAATAAAACATGCTCACTTCATCTTTGATGCAGCACCGAGGCAAGAGTGGGTGTAATTTATAACGACTGGCCTAAAACGTATGGCCGTTTCTTTGCACTCCCCCTTCCCCAGCACAACCCCCTACCCTTGCCTTAGAGGAAGACGTTTATTGAAACCAAAGCCCTTTTCAGCAGCTCTTCAGCTCCCCCCAGCTGTGGCAATCCCGCCCAGTCCCCTGCCGAACGACCAGTTGCCTTTCCCCATGCCATAGGCATCGCCCCGCATGCCGCTAGGCTCGCCGGCCACCGCCACCGGTGCCAGCTTGGGTGGATGGTCTTCCACCAGAAAGTCTGAGATGCATTGACCCTCAGCCTCAGTGAGTGGGTCTTTTCATGGGTAAAACACACAATCAACAGCTGGAATGCACACAATAATAAGTTAATAACCACAACGTTGGTACTTTCCAAAAACTACAATAAAATAGTGGCCGAGCAGAAAACAGCTCTATCACATTCACCATCTCTCCCTGGCACTCATTCCTCCCCTTTCATTTGCAATGAAGTCATTGGTCACTCTTTCTTCATCTGGGAAACAGCTAGGATGTTCCCAATCCCCTCTTCAAAGGCTTTATTTTCGGAGTTCTGCTAGGCATGAACCCTGTGCCCATGAAGGAGGAACAGTGCTCTCACACCAGCTCTGCCCTGTGTTTATTGTTTGTTTCATGATGGACATCTACCCTAATGGTGTGCATTAGCCCGATACGGTGAAAATTTCTGGCTTTTGGAACTAGCAGTGTGACCACAAGTGTGGCTGTTGGCAGGA
>NC_079296.1:54010544-54063044 GCF_023638135.1 Falco biarmicus | reverse complement strand
GACAGCTACGAGATGTTGCTTTGCAGGAGGGAATAGCTCAGGTCACATTCTCGGCTAATGCAAAATGGCATAATGAAATGCTGATTGATACCCGCCAGTAGCCTGGCTCACTAGTTAGTTAACGCAAATGCAGGTAAAATCCTTGTTAATCTAAAATTTCAAAGCCTCGGTGGCCCTCAGTTCTTGGAGGGAAGGTGCAGCCACAGCGTGCAGCTACAGGTGGCCTCTGTCCTTTCACACTGAGGCTTTGAAGAGGCTTAGATACTGATGGCAAGTGCTAACACAATTCTTACAAATTAAAATGAAATCAGGAAAGGTGCACTCAGAAACCCAAAGGAAGGCTATTCAAAGCTAAGATTGGTTGTGTGGCTGTGCAGACCTCAAGCTGGAACTTATATATTTCCAGACTTTCTAAAGTTGGCTGAGTTTCTTCAAAACTGAGTATTTCCAGCCCCTCCGTGCGACTCAGCCTCACCACGTCAAGCCAGGATGCGTGCACAGCTCCCCATTGCCAGGTAAAATGCTGCTACCAGAAAAGTGTCCGTCGTTGAAGGATGAATCTGTGCAGTTTTTCTGACAGCAAACCTAAGCCTAGAAAGGAGAACCAGCGTTACTCCATAACCGACCATTTTGCCTCGGTGTTCACTTTTTTGTGGGAAATATCAGCATTTTGTGGTCAAGCTCATTATTTGCTTTGTACGAGACCAGGGTGTTTTAAGCCAGGAAATGAGCTCTGCTACTCATTCATGTAATCAAAGGGCCGAGTATTCCTACTGATATTTAATACATTTCATCTACATCTTTTAATGCATACATTGAAGTATACTGTGTCTTTAAAAAAAATCTCAGCTTTGACTGTTAATTTAGCTTCCTACATACAGTCTCATTTACTGTTATCTATTTTTATTCTCACTGGGGATTAGGTAAGCAACTAGCAGTATTTCCAGCTGTCCTTTTTGCATCACTATTTGAAAACTGTGTAGACCACAAAGAACATAATTACAAAAACAAATTGCTAGTACAACTGCTCTGTTAATAAGCAGGGACCTGTTGTAAGTTCTGAAACTCAGAAAGACCATTTCAGTCTTCTGTTTTCATTAAACTGCGGCTGCAGAGAGCAGATATAATTGCATTTCTTTTCTTTTTAAAGGCTACAGGTTACCTGAAGTAATTTGTATATTACTTTTTTCTCTGTAAGTCCAAATCAGTTCTCTCAATGGAAAACATTACATACTAGAGGTCATTCCACAAGTGTTTTGCATTAGTGCAAAAATTGCATTCATGTACTAAGATGTTTAAGCACCTACAAAGTTGTCGCCAAACATCTGCACTTCTGGTAGCACTAAATCAGCCGGGTACGTACGCAAAGCCAATGTAATTTATCTGTCAGGCAGTATTTCATTTAAAACATATTCCTGTAAAATATGAAATACTTAGAGGCACCCACTTTCCTATTTGAGTTTGACGTTTTCCATTACTGCACGGGCAAAATTGTCTTTTTAATGGAGCAAGAAAATCTTTGTGCACCAGGGCTCTAGCATTAGGAAAGGGGTTTCAATTTGCATTATGTTAATAGGCAATTATCAGTGTAGGAAAAATGGTGTGTGTGTTTTGGGGGGACTGCTACCTCTGCTCTGCCCTGAAGCACCGGGGCTGGGATGATGCCGGACCAGGTGAGACTTTCTCCTGCGACTCCACCACAAAGGACCTCAGCATGTGATCCAAAGCTAAATACGTAGAAGCCAAGGTGCTGTTTCATAGCACTAGAGAGAAAGCCAGGTGAGCTTTATGAAGCTTGAGTTTAACCTTTGACTCAGATTTATGTGAGGAACCCTTCTAAGTCTGGAAATACCTGGTACTGTGTTTTACCATTCCCCATGATCTAAGAGACTTACGCTCCATGTAGGCTATGGCACCAACACGTGTATTTTTACAGTTCATGATCCAAATTGTTTATGCAGAAAATCTGAGCTGGAGGTTGATGGAGAAATAATCTCATTTTGTCCTATTCTTCACATTCTGCAAGGTACAGTGTTAATAAAACTTTTTCAATAAACAAACTAACCAGCCGTAAGTTGCTGCTTTTAATATAAGACACAAAGTGTCTGTATGATTTTTCCAGATTCTGCACCTGATTAATGACATACCACTTTGGCTGAATTTATGTTCAGGGAAAGTGCAGGGTGTACTTCCTTCACAAACAGAAACAATATGTGCAGGCTCCTTCTCTTACCTGCACCAGATGCCCAAGTGAGGAGGAGGAGAAGTGGCAGAGAAACCTCCCCACTGCGCTGGGTTCTTGGCCAAAGTGGAGGTAGAGGAGGGTGGACAAGATCTGGGGACAGAGAATGTATTTAGGTTTATTTATTTAGGTTTTGCCCTCCCACATATGAACCAAAAGCTGCAGTCTGCAAACTGCTGGCTGCTGGCACTGAAGCACTTTGAAGCTATTCCACTAATATAAGTTAATTCAATATATGATATATACAAAATGAACCAATACAAGTAACTGGAGAAATGGAATATCCACTCACAGCAAAGACAACTAAAGTCATCAAACCCATCATAATTTTAAACATCAAAACAATTTCTGATTGTACCAGAAGGCAGCATAGGTTCTGGATCAGGGATTTAAAGAAATGCATTGGTACATTCTGGATATTGATAATTTCAAAATTATGTTCTTAGCAGTGATAAAACAACATTCATAGAATCATAGACTGGTTTGGGTTGGAAGGGACCTTAGAGACCACCCAGTCCCACCCCGTGCCCCGGGCAGGGCCCCCTCCCCCCAGCCCAGGCTGCTCCCAGCCCCATCCAGCCTGGCCTTGAGCACTGCCAGGGATGGGGCACCCACAGCTGCTCTGGGCAGCCTGGGCCAGCGCCTCGCCGCCCTCACGGGGAA
Source organism: Falco biarmicus (assembly GCF_023638135.1). Classification (NCBI taxonomy): domain Eukaryota; kingdom Metazoa; phylum Chordata; class Aves; order Falconiformes; family Falconidae; genus Falco; species Falco biarmicus. Next base: position 54,060,139 of record NC_079296.1, on the reverse strand, counting down.
CAATTTCTGCCTCACAGCTCATCTACATCTCCCCTCTCTCAGCTTAAGGCCATTCCCCCTCGTCATATCATTGCATGCCCTTGTTAAAAGTCACCTCTGCTCTGTATCTGATAATGCAGTTGTATATAAATTAGCCTACACAGTGTATTGCAAGTGAAAATTGAGGTCTTAATGAAGTGATAGAAAACTTGCTGTGTAAGTATATGAAGCCAGGACAAGACTCTAAATTTTAAAAACATTCCAAATGTTTGTCCAAAAATTAAAACAGTCTCCATGTTTAAGAGGCCCATATGCATCAGCAGCAAAGTTAACCGGAATGAAGAATGCTTAACATTAATATATGTTGTTTTATCCTAGAAAACTTTAACTCCCATCCTCACCTCTGATGCCCATTTCCAACCGTGACTAAACATTAGGAACTTGTTACTTTATGTCTGGTCAGAATAAGTGGAGGAAAACTGCACCTCACCATGTCATGTAGCAGCCTGCAAAGCCAGCCACAGTGGAGATGAAGGAACGTGGTTGGAACTGCCAATCAGAACTGATGGACACAGAATCTGGTCATTGGATTTTGCCATGAACAAGGGACACAAGTACCAGACCACCCAAGGTCAGACCCGGCATGTAGGTCTTGAAGCAAAACGGTCAGAGGACTACGTCAGATACGGACATCCCACACCAGACCATGCCTCTGGCAAAGGCTACGTCCAGCATTTCTTTCTAAGCTATCATGGAAACAGCAACACAACCTTCATCAAAGCAGACCCTGGTGTAAAAATGTTTTGGTCCGTGAATGTATTGCTCTGATACGTCTTTTAGATCACTGGCTCAAAGACTCCCTCTGCCCCATTTCTCTCACCCAGAGCACAACAGAAGGATTTTCATGGGAATGATTGCCAGCTGCCTGCTGGAGAGAGTTCCTCAGGAGGATATGGTCTACCTGCAACAGGGCAGAAGGCAGAAGACAATCTGCAAAGAGGGAGGTTTCTGGGCAAGCTCCGTGGGCTGAAAGGGGGGGTGAAACCAAGTACTTGCTTACACTGTTGGCCTAACTTTTAAATCAGTTTTTAATTGCTTGAAAAGCCATCCTCATCCCTTTTGATTACATCCTTCTATCGCCCTCAGAACCACAGCATCTGAACATCTTATTAATAAAAGCTATTTTGGAAAATAAAACTCCTTTGGAATATATGAGGATTAACACTATGTATAGACCACGATGGCTTAAAAGAGATTGTTATGGTCTATTGTGCAAATACATATTTACTAGAGCTTTTGAAATACAGATCATGCAAATATGTATTCAGGGACTTTTAAAAATGCAGATTATTGACCTGACAGATCATAAAGGCTCCTTTGAAACCATTCTGGGTTACAGTATCATGTAAATACTTATTTAGGCAATTTTTAAAAGTCTTTGCTAGTGCAGTCAGTGAAAATCCTCATGAAAATAAATGTTTTTCTCACCTGACAGCTACAATGATTCAGAAAGCTAAATACCTTCCTCCCACACATTTACAAAATCCAGCTCCATCCTACCTGGGGATGGCAAAGCTGTATTCTGCGGGGTATAACATCACCTGTCAGGGAGGTGGTCACCACCCCAAGGCTGCAGAATAAATCCTTCTTGTTTCACAACCACCTGGTGAGCCCTTGGCTGGACATGCAGCTCTTCACCCCCAGCTGTCGGGGAGGACAATGGGGTGACATGTCTTGGGACAGACCTGGGCAAGCCCAGAGAGCACCTACATAGTCCTTGCATGCCTGGGTGTCCCACCCTGGCCACCCACACACTACTGATAGGGCAGAGTGGTCCCAGCTCTCAGAGCAGAGGGAGAGCTGGTTTGGGTGAGAGCTGGCGCTGGAGTTACCTGGGTCTGAAGCAGAGCTGGGGTTGGGGCAGTTGAGACTCTGGTCCTCTAAAAATCCATGTGCTAAAGTATGTGCTACAGCTGACGTTTTAGCTGTTCAGGTGTTGTCTCTGAGTTAGGAAGATGGCCAGCAGCACTTTGGCAAGCTCTTCCAGCTCCCCATGAGTAAGAAATAACCTTGTCCTCAGCAGAAGAGAGTGTGTTTCCAGAGGTCATGACGAGGTGTGATAGCAGCAAAGGATGGGAGGTTGTGCTCTCCAACACCTTCCCCGTGCTCACGGTTAGGGCAGTGCCTTGAAGCTGCCTGTGAAGTGCAGGATCAGGTGGGGACACATGCTGCATCCATAAACATGGCCATGGAGCAGACAGACTGGAAAGCCTATCCAGAAAGCATCACCTGTAGCCAGAGGAGGGTAATACAAGGGGATGGTGATTAAATATTTTATAGCAAAGAGAGAAAAATGAGTATTCCTCTTGTACAAGCCACGTCCAACCAGCCAGGAAGGTGTAACTTCCAACTTCCACGGCACAGGCTGCATTTCAGCTTGTCACTTTGGGGATGAAAAGAGTATTTCTTATTAGCAATTTCCTGAACCAATTGATATTCCCAGTTTTACACAGATCTCTGATTATTCAATATTACATCAATAATATAATGGCATTTGTTAATTCATGTTCATGTGCACAATTAAGAAAGCAAAAGCAACCTTTTATATACATGGCCCAGTAGTACAGTGGCTGTTACGTTTTGTTATGTGTTATAATAACACAGTCTTCCAAGAATTTGTGTATGTGTGTTAAACTGATTGTGCCAGGTGATTGTAATATTCCTGGAGCACAGACACTGCCTTGATGAATAGTGGTGTAAATGCTCCAGCAATTTTGCACATAAATGTGTCAGCTCTGGTCTACATAATGGAGAGAGGCCCTTTCATGGACTGGATAAAAGCAGGTTTATGAATCATGGAAAAACATGCTTCCCATAGAAAAAAGCATGTTATGTGAATTTTCTTCGGAAAGTCCTCAAAAAAAGAAAACCACAAACCAAACCTACCTGGAATCTGGCCAGAGCATTTTGGTGCTCTTTTGTCATTCTGATGGTTGAAGAGAGCTGTTCATGGTGATTAACAAGGGTGTGTGGGTTTGGGGTTTTTTTAAGATACAACTACAAACAAAAGGCAGTAAATTTAATTTTCATTAGGGTAGAATTACTGCTCTCTTACTATGAGCAGGAATACACATTAACAAAAACTCCTTGTTACTTTCTCTCTGCAGATCTGGCTTCTATTTTCCTCGGCTATAGGAAGGTTTGACTTTGCATTCACGATTCAACAAGGCACCATAAAATCTCCCGCAAGAAAATTTACTGTAGGTATATAGTAAATCACGTAAGGGGCATGCACGCTCATTTACAAAACACAGACTTGTTCCATTGTATGAGCAACAATTAAGGGGCGCGCCTCATGCACACCCCATTTTTAATGCTATTTGCTGGCATTTGGACAATCTAAGACAATAAAAAGTATCTCACAGTGTTATAAACAGAGCTGCATGGCAAAACCAAACTTTAGGCAGGATTTGCACAACTGGTTTTAAATACTAAAATATTTTCTGGAGTTCTGAAATCAGCTTCTGCCAATTTTCTGTTCAGGTGATTCCCACTTCTGGGAGAGACACATTCTTGCTGATGGCAGAGCTACATTAGACTGTGGCCGCAGATTCAGTGCCAGCAAGAAACCTGCACAAAGCTCGGCTTCAGAAAGCAGTAGTCAGGCTTTGTTTCTTAGCTCAACCCCAGCTTGTGAGCTCTTCCCACCTGAAAAATAGTCCTACATCCACTGGGAACTTTAAAGCTGTTATAAATGGCTACTCCTCTGAATGCTACAAACTTCACGGTGCAAACGGCCATCTCGGCATTGCACTTGGGCTAAATAAAACAACAAACTCTCTTTTCCATTTGTGCAAGGATGCTGCAAGCCTGAGCTGGGCTATCTAGGTTAGATTCATTTCCATTTCATTTTACATGTTATATGAGGGGCATGCATCAGTGTTGCTACTTTTGATGACAAACTTTTATCCCAGTGGGATCTTTCCTGAAAGAGCGCATAAGAGAGAGTTAAACAGCACCCTGCCCTTTGGGGTTTGATGCCCTTTCTCTGTTGCACCTTCTGTCCTGTTACTGCTGTGTTAAGGAGAGAGAAAGGATTTTGTGCATTGGTGTGCTAGCCTATTAGCTTCATAGGGAATTTCAGGAAGCAAACCACAGAAAGGCAGTAAACCCCACCTGTTTTGCTACTTGTTTAGGTGCCGATGGGAGGCAGAGCAAGGGAGAAGACCCAGGAGGGATGCTCATGTCCCCATGTGCCAGCGTAGGGTTGATGCCATGGGCACCCTCTGCCCAGCCCCGCATGCCCGACCTGCTCCTGGGCCTCCAACATGCAGCACAGAGAGAGGACAAAACACAAACGAGCTAATTAGCCTAGTCACAAGGCCATCCTCCATCACCATCCACTGGTCAAACCCACCCCAGCAGCTAGAATTAGGGGATTTGGGGAAAACTGATACTGCCGCAGGGCCATAAACAGAGGAGTGCACCTGAAGTAGCCGTGACCCCCCCGGGGAGTGCTGGGGGAAGTGAGAAGCTGGTTACTGCAAAGACAAGTGACTGTGAAATCCTGTTTCATTCTTCCTGCAATAAAAGTGTGTTAGCTCTTCAAGGAAGCATTTGCGGGGCTGTGCCACATCCCTCTCGCGGGGGCAGGACAGCATGTGTGCCATGCAGCCCCTGCCACTCCTCCCAGGACCAGCACAGCCCCATGGCCACAAGTAATTGTGCAAAACTAGTGGTGGTTTCAGCAGCCAGGAAGGCTTCTGCTTTGTGCCTCTGCGAGCCGATGCTGCGTCGTGTTGATACCCTCAGCCATGCTACATTTTGCACTTGGGTACTCAGTCTTGACATAGATGCACAGGAAACACATGCTACATGTATTAGTAAGCAATAAAGATAATTCAGTTAGGTTTTAACTTCTGTGGCTAGGTTCTCTTTGTTTTTTAGTAGACTGGCAGCTGACCTCCACAGGAAGCTGTATTTGGACAGTGGTGAAATAAAATTTTAAGGATGCAGGGCTCTGCCAGGGACATTTGGGCATCCATCAGCCTTCCCTGCCTGCCTTTTGATTTTCCTTTCTTTACCTTGTCACTACAAGTGCTTTACCTTGGGTTACCTAAATGCTCACCTAAGGAGTGTATATTCAAATTTCATCAGGGAAAAAAAATAAAATCTAACAATGCTATTATCTCACAAAAACCTGGTTAAGTCAACAGTCTTCTTTATGGTTTTATTCTCCTCCAGCTGAACTCGTTATTTCCTTTTCACTAAGGACCATGGTATAGAATCAAGCCCTTACGCATGAAATACAAAACCCTCATCTTTTTGAGGCTGAAGGTGTTTGTTAAGAGACAAGACACAGAATTTCATACAGCTCTAGCTACCTTCACATTCATCAGCTGATACCTTTTAGATTAGTGAGAAGCAAACAAAAGTCACTGAAAGTGTAACCCAAGTACCAGAAGAATATAAATTCACATTTTTAATTTATACAGCACAGCTTCTGAAAAATTCCTCCTCCCAAATCTTACCTCAAATATGTTCATTTTCCTTACACTTCTGATCTCAAATAACCTTGGAGGTTTCACACAATGCAGAGGAACCCCAGAAAATAATAAAGGTATTTTGTGATATACTGCTTAGTCTTTGGGATAAACCTGGAGCACTGACTTGTATAGCTAGAAGCTTATTTTTAGATCCTCCAGAGAATATGTGTGAAAAAGGAAAGAGAGAAAGAAAGAACAATTTAAATCATCATAACTTCATAAACCAGATTTTTTTTGTAAGATCATTTGATAAAATGTAGCTGAAAATATATTTACAATCAAAATGGGTTTACTGTGATTTTAAAGCCTTTGCCTAAAAAAAAAAAAAAAAAAGTGTTTGCTTTGCATTAGCTCCTCCAAGAGGCCAAAACTGTTAAAAAAAAAAAAAAAAAGTTAATGACGGTGCCTATTTTTGCTATATTATTGGAATGGCCTGTCTAAACCCAGACCCTTTTCTCCTTGGGGAGTGGGATGGCTGCCTTTGGAGGGGGGTTGCAAGGGAGCTCTAGCCCTGATGCACTTCCCGTGGTGGCCCCCAGCTCTGCCGTGGGGATCTCAGCGGAACAGGGTGTGGGGGCAGCCGTTCCCCTGGGAAAGGGCAGAGGCACAGCGAGGTTCCCCCCAGGGCTTGCCCACCACCTGGCACCACGGGCACCGCGGCTGCACCTCCACGGCTGAACCCCAACTGACGGATGGCACAGAAGGAAAACAGGCTCAGGACGCTGGTAAATTGTAATTTTTTTTCTCCTTCCTCCTCTTCCCCTACCCTTCCTTTATTTTTCTTTTCCCTTTTCTTTTCCTTTCTTCTGTTGCCTTTGCAGAAAGGTGAGGCCTCTGCAGAAGGGCCAGGAGGGAGCAGGCTGGGTGGGAAAGGAAGTATATTTTACGGCACTTTCATTACTCAACTTGATGAGAGCTAATAAAAATTCTTAATTGAAAATAAGTACCTTAATGACAATATCATAATCAGGAGTTATATTTCCTATTTATTTCAATATAAAATACCTTGCTTTCTGAACGAATCAGAGCAAATTATTCAGAACAGTTTTACTTTTTGGCTAACACATTAGAAAGATAGTTAATACAGTTTTAAGTAGAATCACCTGCAGTAGGTTTTTCACTGCAACTTTCTTTTCTGTTGCTAAAAACAATATTAGATAGTCTCCTAATTGTTATTGAAACATATACGGTTGCTTTCTCATATCTTTATTTGGCTTTTCAGCTGGGGAGTCAGCATTTAATCCAACCATTTGTGACATGGTTAACACCCACAATCATTTCCTGTTATGCCTCACACTGACTATAGTGGGCTGCTGTATATTTTCCAACGCCCACTCTGCTGTCTTTACAATCAGATTATGCCATTAGACATAGACAATGAATCACTGTAATTGTTCTAATATGGCCAAACTGCCAGCAAGCATTAACCCTTTCTCAGGAGTTTGTAGTTAATTCTGTATGGACCTGTGGTTACAAGGTTCTAGAGACTTCAGGGGATTTATACTATGGAAAAGTTCATTTTAGTTAATAAAATAACATTTAAAGTGCTTGATTTGGTTTCTATGGCATGACTGAGAAGTCTAAGAAAAGACAACGAAGAAAAAGTTAATAAAGATAAAAACTGTGAATAGCTATTTTTAATCATAAGATCTGGAGTGAATTTTTGTAGAAAACGGCTTCAAAAAGAGAGAAAAGCATCTGCATATTCTGGGTTGGAAAATGAAATCATTTTGTGCTTCTTCAAAAGTTTTCTTTAGGATGTAACAAAGGCACAAAGCCAAACATACAGTCTACATATCCCACCCTAGCTACAGTGCTATGAAATGACTCTTCACACATACATTCATGTTGACATACTACACAAATGCTTCAAGGATACATCTTTCCAACATCCTTTTGTTCAAATACTTGCTGTAAACTGGCTACTGATCAAAGCGGTGCTACCCTTTGCAGTAAGTAGAGGACTAATTGGAAATCAAAAGTCTATTAGCATTGGAAATGCCATTTCTACAGTGGTCTGGAGATTTTGCAAATAATTTGTTTAGGCCCCAAACTAACCATCATTAAATGAATGAAAGTCTCTATACAGACACCTTTTGACATTAATTTAGGCTGGTAATGTATCAGATTAGAGCTTAATATGAAATTCTGACTTGGGTAATTAAAAACTTATTACTTAAGTGGATATTCTCAGTTTAATGTGGATACGGGGAATCAGCTTGCCCTGCTCTACCCTTAGTCAATAGTAAGGAGTGAACCTAAAGCAGGAGGAGAGGGACAAGATCAGGCACCATGGATGCTGTGCCCGTCTCCTCTCTAGATCTCACAGCAGTAGAGGTTATGCAATCACCTTTAAATTGTTCCTTTTATCTACTCATTTCTTCATATACACTGGCGCACATAGTTTCTTGAAACAAGTATGCTGGTTATAAGAAAATCTAGAAGAGAATAAGTGAAAACCACACCTTTTTCTCTCTCTCTCTTTTTTTGTTTTTTTTTTGTGGGTTTTTTTGTTTCATTTTGTTTTGGTTTTTTGTTTTTTTTCTTTTTTAGAACTCTTCAATGCTCCTGTAGGGAAGGAAACGAATGAGTCAAAAAACTATTCATTAAATATAGGGAGAACAACACCTGCCCCCACAATACAGAAAATCTAGGCAGAAACATAACAAAGAAAACATGAAATTCCAGTGCCATATATAGGAAATATATACTGAGGGCAGCAAGGCACTGGCACAAGTTGCCCAGGGTGCCCCATCCCTGGCAGTGCTCAAGGCCAGGCTGGATGGGGCTGGGAGCAGCCTGGGCTGGGGGGAGGGGGCCCTGCCCAGGGCACGGGGTGGGACTGGGTGGTCTCTAAGGTCCCTTCCAACCCAAACCAGTCTGTGATTCTGTGATTCCATGATTTTATGATTCTATGATATATATGCATAGAATTAGGGAAGGCACTGGTGCAGAAAACTGAATTATTTTAAACCCAAGAGAAGTCTTGGAAAAAGTAATGTAGTAATGAAAGTTTTAAGCATTGAGTTCAGGTAAAAATGCAGAAGACATGCGATACAAATATCTTGATAGCTCAAGGACTAAGCAAAAACTGTGTGTCAACAAGGGATGTAGGAGCTTATTTGTGTTAACAGGGCATCAGCTGGCACCAAGACCCAATGTTGCTGGTGGCAAACCTTTTCTTGGTATATACAGCCCTGTGGCAAATCTTATGCCATTGAACCACACACTCCAGTTTTGGACCAAAGCTGCTTTACTGGTTGCACACCTCTCTGACTCAGTGTTGGTGTTGGCACTTGCACTCATTGTAGACTGAATCTCCAGCAAAGCCGAGGTCCCAGTCTCCTGCCATTGAGTGTCCGTCATGAGACATGGGAAAGGGATGCAAACTGTGTCCTGCCTGGGACCTTCAGTTCTGAGCTTGCAAATCCTGTATCTTTTAATGAGAATGTGTATGAGCAAGATATGACTAAGGACTGGGGAATCCAGCCTGCTATATGTAATGTGCTTTAGGAACTTTTGGGATGAAGCTGCTTTATAAATGCCAGATACATCACCATTACTTTCACTTCAGCTTTTATAACTTTGGCAAAAATGTTCCTGTCAGGATGAAACTTGGCCTGCTTCTCCTGGGCTTGGGAGGGAACCTTTTTTTTCCAAATCTGAGGAATCTGGTTTGGCAGAATTTCAGTTAATTTAATGCAGGAAGGTTGAAAACATTTGACACTAAGACCTTTTTCTGAACTCAGCTCAAGAAAGCTTTGTCTTTAAATGCCAAATTTGGCAAGCTTTTACGAGGCTCTTTTTTGGAAGATTTTCCAAAAAACATCCAGTCTCCTACATTTCTTAGTAACATATGTTGCACTTGCCATTCTTAATCTAGTTTCTTAAATAATTCACTACTGTTGGTACATAAGGTACTTTTATACTTACTGAACCGAACATATATTTCAATATGTTTAAATCATATTTGAAAATCAGTTTGCAAACAGGGCACCGCATCACCTAGTGTTTGATCTAATCACAGAGTGCACTGCCATTTCACTTGATCCAAAGATTGTTGAAGTTAATGTTAGGATTCTTTTCAACTGCATTCAGCCAATAGCACATGTGAAACAGAGCAAAAGCTTTTGACAAGCAGAAGTGATCTGAAACTTACTGGATTTTTTATTTCATTATTGCAGGATAACATTATTTGGAAAGAAGAGAAATGGTAAGCAATATATATATATGTATATATATGTATGTATGTATGTATGAAAAAGAATTACTGGAAGCATCTTGGGAGGGCAATAAAGTACCTAATGATAGCTAGCTAGCTAGACAGATAGGATAGACATTGAACATGTGAGGAAAAAAACCCACTATTCACAGCACACTCGGTGCAGCTCACCAGATCCTTTTGAGAAGGACTCATAGCAAACACAGTATTGTGCATGTTTTTGCCACGCTGCAGTGGAGTACAAACAGCAAAAATGACTGACGTGGCAATTGCTGCTCTAAAAACCAGCTTACCCATTGTGCGCTTTGGTAGTGCCCGTGGGAGGATGCTGGGAAGGCAGCCCAGAGCCACCAGCCAGGAGCAGGGCAGGAGAAGATGCACAGGGATGAAGCAAAACTGAGACCATAAGGGAGGAGGAAGGAAGCTGGTGAACAAAAACCCAACAAAGTGGTACGCTGGGGAGAGAACAAGAAACCTTGGACTTTCTGGCATGTGCAATGAAACGAAATGTACTTCTGGCATTTCTAACTGGCTGTCATATGGGCTTGGATATCACAATTTGCTTATTGAGATAGAAAAGCTGGTTCAGGAAAATGGAATATATGTTGGTCTCCATGAGAGTCTGAGTGCTGATGGTCCCTCAGGTGCTGCGCTGAGGTTTGGACACGTCATAAGCTGCATAAGTTGGCATTTGGGTTTTGTTTTGATTTGTTTTGTTTTATTGTATCTCCTTGATTTTGTGTTAAAGATGTAGACTGACTGTGTAAGAATCACCTTAGTAAAGCTGTGAATGATTTATGACATGAACAGTCCCAGATAAGTGTGGGGAGTGGAGGCGGGAAGTGCCTTGCTGGTTTCTGTACTACACAGCTCAGCCAGAAAAGTCCATTAAGTTCATGCACTCAAAAAGAATAAAATCTCCTCAACACTCTGGCATTTCAGCTCCTTTTACTGGCATCCTCAGCAGCGGGACCCTTTTCTCAATGTGTTAGACAATGCCTGTCCTTTCCTTCTGTTGGTTCACCCACTGACAAGCCACATCCTCAGCTAATGCAACCTGATGTTTTTCAGAATCTCCAGTGCTTTTAAACACAGAAAACAGTAAGTTCCTTCCATCATATCTTTAGTTAATTCTCATTTAAAAGACTGTTAAACATTGTGTCTTGCCTGCTATTACTAAAGCAGGACATAAGCAAGCACACAAAGGGGTCCAACAGCCATAAAAGATCACTTTGTAGAACTGAGCATTCTGGAGGACTTCCATATCTCCTCAGCATTCTAAACACATAAAATAATGATAAAACGTTTCACTGTCATACAAACCTGTGCACGTGGGTACACATTGTACTGCTGCAGCAATATTACCAATCTTAGTACAATGGTTCAGAGCCAGGACAAAAAGTGATGATGTCTCCATTTCTCCATGGTACTGTGGGCCTTGGCTGCACCTTAAACAACAGCTGTGGTCAGCAATAACCACAGCACGGACCCTTCTACCAGGGGCCAATTGCTGCACCCTCTTTCCAAGGTGACTTGAAGGACCATGCTTTGCAGATACATTAAAATCCCACAAAAAATCAAAGGGAGAATTGAACACTGAGTTCCTGCACATGCAGACCTGCCAACAAATCCTTTCCTTGAAGATGGGTCACAGTAGTACCGGCTTTCACTTTTATGGCATGTTTCTTGTGCAAATGCACCTGGCTGATAGCTGAGAAGCTTTGGAGTGTTCCTGCCTTGGGTCACAGCAGTGTCACTGCAGTAGGTCAGCCTTGGGAGTGACTTTAATGGCATGGGAACTCATGGCACCCCATTCAGGAGCCTATGGACCACGAGGAGCTCTGGTCCACAGCATGTTTGTTGACAGGTTATCCCACATGTTTTGGAGGTGGATCTGAGGATTTAAGGTCAGTATTTGGAGGGAAGAGCAGATGAACACACTATAATGCCCAACTTCAATTCATCTTCAGGTTTTGAAATTTGAAATTAATCTACTGCACTGAAAATAAGGCAAAGTAATGATCAACATGGCTCTGCACAGGCAGAAAAGGTATCTATGCTGGGCTGTTTAGAGTACCCAGCCCACTCAACAGGATGAGTACGGAGGAAAGAAAACACATCGCTGAGGTATGATGACAGCTGAGGTAGAACAAGACAAGGCAAGCAGCCAGGGTGTAGCCAGCGGTGCACAATCCATCCACCCATGCTCCAAAACGATCATTCCCTTCCGCTCATACCACTCCCTAACACTGTGGACTATACCTGATAGCATGAGCAGGACAAAGGGAAGCTTGTGCTGGCTGATCAGTAAGACCTGTTTTCAGATGGCGAGGAGAGCTATGTGAAAGGGCCAGTGCACAGAGAAAAAGCAGTCGCATTTTGCCTTTGTAAAAATAAAAAATCAGATTGTGCATTAACCACTTCACAACAAGGGAAGAAACAAGCAAGAGTTAAAACTGAAAGAGAAATGAAACAAAGGAAAGCTTTCAAAGATTGAATAAAAGGCTCCTTATATTCTATCTGCCTGGGTATCCTGATGTGTGCATGCATTGTATCTTTAGGGAAAGGAGAGTTATTTTCTTAGATTCCTGTAAAAAAAAATTATTTTATAATTAATAAAATAAAATTAAAAGAAAAGGTCAATCAGCATAATCACAAGAAACAAGACATGCCTGTGATTTTCAAATCTGCTGAGTTTAAGTGTCTTTTCTAGTGTACAGCTGGTAGTAAGGGAATATTTTTTTACTTTTTATTCAGAGCTGAGTTGCAGAGGTCATGGTAAACTGGAGCTAGGGCTATTCAAAGTTATGCTCATGCTTATAAACTATCTTGACTGCTATAGGCTCTGATATTTTCTTTAGAGACAAAACATACCCTCACACTCACTCTTCAGTATGTAGTTGAGCGATCTCAGGAGTCTGAGCTTTGTTTTTCTTTTAATTTTACTTGAAACTCATCCAAATCCTGGAAGGGTTTCAAATCAGGGAGGGATCTTACCCAAGGACTCATTTTTAAAGCAAAGTCATATAATGCAACATTCTCTTTTCTGGACTTCATGTAAAATGTTAAACTCGCCAACCATCAATTCAGTAGTGTGTGTTTTCACCACTGCAGTGGGTTTCCAGTAAAGACCTTCACTCCCAGCTGACTGTCCCAGAGCTCCAAAACCAGGTCTGCACTTCTGCTCCACAGCCACCCTCTTCTCATTAGGAACACCTGGCTAGTCCGGAAGTAACAACACGTTGATGTCCTCCTCTAATGTTTTATCAAAACTACTTTTTCAAGACAAAATAATGGGGAAAGAAGAAGCAAGGAGGGTCGCTAATGCACTACCACAACCATGATACTCCCCAGATATTTTGCTGAAGCAGTTGACTGCAATTTTTGACCCATCTAATGATGTTGATTACACTATCAGATTCTATATTGAATTTTATAGCTTGATGAATAAAATTAATGTTTTTTTAAGTCTAATATATATAGTATTCTACTAGATAGTATATCTTACGGTATCCTACTATGTGCAGTATTATATCCTAAAAGGAGGTCTAAAGCCTATTACTTGAAGACAGGGCCAGTTACGAGTCTCTTACATGTTCCTGTCCGGTTCTCTGAGCATCCATAGGACCTCCATCCCAAGGCAGCTCCTTGGCCCCCTGCTTGCTAACCACAGACGAGCTGACACACAGTGCACTGCCAGTTCCTCCTCTCCAGCGAGACGCCTCAGTGTCACGCCTGAGTAACACCTGCTGGATTCTCTGGTGAGGCATGAACTGGCTTGCCACCGCAGTGACAGGGACGGAGCTGTAAAACAGATCCTCCAACACGATCTCCAGGCTCTGATTACAGATGCTCTGGACCACAATGCAACATGGTACAGTTTTTCCTTTAGCATCTCATCCTATTTTACAATATTTTACACACTTTATGTAACAAATATAGTAGGATGGCAACATATTTCCAGAGAGGGAGAGAAACAAAGTGATAATATCGTCAACCTAGAACACTCTCATCCGATGAGAGATTGGAAGGGAGAAGGTCAATAACAAAGGTACAATAGCTGCAGTACTGAAATATTTTGGGTTATTCCTGTATGATACAGTATTGTTTTGCAAGACGTAAGTGGGGGCAATGTGTGTAAGACTATTGGAAAGAAAAAAAAAAACAACAAAAAAAAAAAACCAACAGGAAAAGATCAATGCTTGACTGAGCTATTTTATTAAATTCCCCCTGGATTTTGTCTGAGACTTAAGGCATGATACGATCAGAGCAGATTGCCTTGGGTTATTCCACTCTGAAGTTGTCCATATATCTGACATTGGTCATGACATATTTAATTTGAACTGGAAGTTCAGATTTAATGGTTGAATTCAAGTGGAACGGGAAGCACATAACCAAGTCGGGACTTACTGTCCATGACTATTGCTGCTAACCTCTCTCACAGGGTATTATTAATGTGTGTAGGATCTGGGAAGAGCTCTGTACTCTCAGAACAAACTTGGATATAGGGTGAGAATCCCCTCAATGAGTAGTAGGACCCAAAGCAGTTTCCAAAGGTGAGGTTACCCTACTGAAAACTCTATGTGATGCAGTTTGCAGGAATGAGGTGAACCTTTGGTTTCCACAAATCCAACAGAAATTTTAGTGCTGACTGTAATAGAGGCAGCTTGCATCCTTAATGTAAAATCCCCAGGAAAAAAAACCCAGAACACCACAAAATTAAAGAGGATGAATACTTACAGGCTGTCTAGTTCAACTGCCCTCTCATTCCCACTGAAATTTTATTTGGATACAAGTAAGTATTTTTTTTTCATTGTTTACTGCACCAATTAACTGTTATGAAAAAGTCTACCCTGACAGGTTGACTTTAAGAGTATTTTGAAAATTGCACTGGACAGGATTTAACATGTACATGCTATTATCTACTGAAAAATTAGAATCAATATTCAAGAGTTCAAAACAAGTTCTTTTGAACATGTTACCCCATGTCAAAATAGTATCAGTAAAGTAGAAATGAAAAGACTACATTAACTGAAGGTACAATTAGTAGCAGAAGACTTGTTAGTAGTAGCGTGTGTGACTATTTCTAGACTTACTTTCTATTACCACACTTTTTCCAATCCCAGTTATGCTCAGCCTAATAGGCACTATTAACTTCTTGCCTTGACCTTTCCACAATGAACAAGTCAGCAGAGTCAAATCTTTTTCAATGCCTGTAAGAAGCCCACTGACTGCACTTATCTGGATTCAGTAGGTTTTGGCCTCTCCATGAAATCATTACAGAAACAAATCCATGCACACTCGCTTCCAGCAAAAAATAAACAGCAAAGAACAGACTAAAAAAGTGAATAATTGTCTGAGGGAGGTAAATCAAAACAGCTCTAACAATGCTGTGTGATTCCTGCTTTGGTTTCACAAAGTCAGGTTTTCTGAGTTTTGTTTTTTTTGGTGTATTTTTTTTTTTAATTTGATGGCTATGTGAAAAAACAAGTACCTTAGGTAGCACCAACTGCAGAGCGGGATGCCAACTTCTCTGCTTGAAGTGTTTGCGTTTCATATAGTCACCTGTATTACATGGTTCATGGTGAGACACATGGGTCTGAAGAGAAGGGAAGGTATCCCTCCCTGGCTGTCTGGCCACAGGCAGAGATACAGACAGCGGCCTGGTGAAGAAAAATCACATCTGCTTTCATAGCAGATTCCTTTGGCAACCTCTCCACCTGCCCAATGCTGTTTCCAGCCCCTCCATTGGGCTGGGACGATGATCCTGCATCATTAGTTGTGCCCTGAGTAGAACATGGGTCTGCTCTCACCTCCTGCAAAGGTGGATCTACTTAGCCCGAAGGCTTCTCAGGACCTCTGGTCTGCATGGTGCTGAGCTCCATGAGCTGTTTCTCATGGCCAACCCTTCACTACCCACCATGGGGGTGATATGGGGGTCACAGGGTTGGTAGCCCCTGTGCCTGCAGCTGACGCCACCCTCTGTGCATCTTCCTCAAGTATTTCTTAGAGTTTTGGACAGCATTATTAATCTGAGAGGCACTTATGGACATATATGGGTATCCACCTGATCACTGAAGTAGTTTCCTCCTCCCATATGATTCATTGGGAGGGAATTAGGGTAAAATGTAAAAAGTATGCTGATGTAATGGTGCATTTTTCAGGAGCTTGTTCATTGTCTTCACCTTGAGCTTTCAGATGGGCTAAAGTTGCAAAGCAAACAATAGGAAATCTTCCTTTGCAATCATGGTAAGAAAAAAAAAAAGAAAAAAAAAGAAAAAAAAGAATGCCTTTATAGCCTACCTCAACTCTGACTTATCAAACGCAAGGTGTTTGTTAGATGCAACAGGTTCCTTCCTACGAAGCAGTGTTCTTACATTCCTCACACCCCCTGTAGGCTTTGAAATCAGTGTTCAAAGTGGACTTTCTGAATTCATGAAAACCCACAGGTCTATAATACATCCCTAATGGAAGTCAAACATGACACCCTAGAGATAAAACACAGTGGCCTTACCCTCTGTTCACAGTAGGTGTCTGTGTATAATAAATATTTTATTTTACTACAAAAACAAATAACTAAACATACCCCCTGTGTTTGTTCTGAACTCTACAGTAGCTTTTGTGAGTTTACTATATTTCAAAGCTGAGATAGGAAACCACAAAGTCACGTCAGTTATATTGCATGCTTGCACAAGGCGAGCCAGTGCTGCTTCCAGCCCTGCCAAGCTCATGGCTCTGGCCCTCCAGGAGAGGACTCATGAGAAGCCCGGCTTCAGGGTGGAAAGCCCACCAGGCACAGCCCCAGCTGACAAACAGTACATAAAACCAAAAGAAATCCTGTTGGTTTTGCTACTTTCAGTGTTAGGTGATGGACCTGCAGGACGTCAGTTAAACCAGAATGTGTGCTCTGTTCTGCTGCAGGATCTGGGGCACCGTCATTCCAGGTGGGATACCCAAAATATATGGGTGAGCTGACATCCAAGGGGAAGCACAGAAGCTCCTCTGAGCTATTTAATGTATGGCCATGCTCTTGATCGTACCTGTGACTATTGCACTTCTCCATTATTGCTTTGTTTCTTAAGGTATTTGCTCTGAAAGAGGTAAGTGTAATACTAAATAATTCCTCCCTTTTTTTCCCCATCTTCAGGAATTCTTCAGCTGTGGACCTACAATTATGGAGAATCTCATCAGCTTCAGAAAACCATGGGAGAAGACTGCTAGAAAAGAGAGCCGTGGTGTGCAGCCGAGCTCCACGGTGAGGGCTGTGACCCTCACCACAGACCAGGCAGCAGCACCAAGGCTGGCAGCAGGCTCTCCTCAGCTTAACCTCACTAGCTACATGTAGTACAAAGCATGCTTACTGAAAGAATATAGCTAATATTCTGTGTCCTGAGGTCTTCCCGTTGCTTCTCTGGCTCTCAGGATTCAGTCTTGTCTTTGCTGCTTCTGGACATACATGACAGCCACATGCAGGGGAAGGGCACCCTCCTGGTGCTGGGATGCCATCCCTACAACTGAGCCTGGAGGATGCTTCAGCTGTAGTATTGCAATTCCCCCCATCTCGCAGCACTCCAGATGCTCAGGCACTTTTCCATCAAGTGACTAATGCCTGCTAATAAGAAGAATGTGATGCTTCTATTGAATGTGGATTAGGTTATGAGACATCACTCTTATTTCAAGGGCAGTGTCGAACCACCCAACTTTTAAATACGTATATATATATATAAAAAGGAAACGGAGAAAAGCTATCGTAAATGTGCAGCTCCTGATGAATCACTGAGTTCTGACAGCTTTACACAGATATAACTGCACCCGGCCAATTTCTCAGCTGGTGTAAACTGGCATCCATCCATGGACTGTAATGAAGGCAGGCCAATTTACACCAGCCAGCTGACCCATTTTTATTGATTTTAAATGATTTACATCAAGCTCAAGATGGAGTAATACACTGTTGAATCAGGCCCACAAAGTATGTGCCCTAACCTTACATTATCGGGGAATTCAAAATTAGGATTTCTTGGTCTATCATTATTTCATGCTTTTACATCTATCAAAAGCGAGCTTTTCGAAGTGCTGCACTGTGAGAGTGTCATTATCCAGACACAATAATAAGAGATTCAGGCACTGTAAAAAACCTTAAACCTTGACTTGTGGATTTATACAAGACATTTAATGTTATTTTAACATAGTATTTGGTATGTACTTTTATATGTTTCAGTGGCTTATATCATCATTCTTACTGTACTAAAACTTACATGTCCTTTTTCTTAAAAGTTATCCTTGTGTAAATTTTTTGTAAGCTTTAGGTTTATTTTATGACCCATAAACTTTGACAATATATTAAAATCTTGGAGGAATTTAATATCAGTAGAAGATTAACTTAAAAAATCATTTCTCTGTGTTATAGAGACTTAGACATATCTAGTATGTTAAAAGGTTTAATAGCTGTTTGTAAATTTTACTGCAACTGTCAATAACTTCATAATATATTAAACCAGTTAATAGGTCAACGGAAAATATTTATAACTTGCTATAAACTGTTTACCTAAGAATAAACTTAATTTCTAATGATAATGAAACATAAAAGTCAATGAACATTAATTTTAATATTATATCCTAATTTAAACACAGTTTTACCATTTGCTGTAAATGCTGTCTGAGCAGAGGTAAGAGGTACTGATTTTTCTAACTCTGGTCAAAAATCTCAGAAAACATCATCAGTGATGGGAGTTTACATCATCCTGGGAGAAGAAAGCAGGAACAGCTCTGACGCAAAAATGCCATATACATGGGAAAGTATGCTTGAAAAGATTTTTCTCCTATTTGGTAATTTTAGATAACATTTCCTCCTCCACATAGCTTTTAAAAAATAGATTTTTGACATTTGATATTTTTTTCACACCTAAATCACGTATTTTATTTCAGTCTAAGCCTAAGCATGTGTGGTCCTGCAGCGTGCTTCATCCCCTCACGATCACCGCATGCTGCAAGTGGCAGTGCCCGAGCGGCTGATGTCGGCAAAGGGTCCTTTCCCCTTGATTCATAATCTCTGACCATGCACTTGCTAGTCAGGGGCAAAATTATTCCAAATCAACACTGCAGATGTGGGAGCTCCGTTCAAAAATGTCAGGATACACAGATTCCTATGGGCCTCCAAAACTTGCAAAATAGGGAACATCCTTGCTCCCATTATGCCACCTTCCAGGCTCCCCACTTGCATCCCGTCATAGCTTATTTCAGCTGGTTTGAAGAGACCAGTGGTCGAATCTGACCACGATTCAGCAATACTGGACCAGGCCATGTTTCTGCTCATTCCCTTGCAGCCTGTTGCTGGTGAGTCAGCTCAGCTCGAAACTTTCTCTTCTTGCACCTCCATCACGTGGTCATGAGCCTTTATACAAGTAAGGGCTGGCAGGTCTCTTGCTGTGGTTTTCATGTTACAAAGTCAATGAACTACACCCAATTAATTTTTTATATTTATATTAGGCTTTATTAATCTAGTATTTTATTAATAGATTTTTTAAATATTTAATCCCAATTTTTATATGTGGTACTGAGACTTATTAATCTACTAAATTTTATTAATAGAATTTTTGTAACTTTCTTTTTTTTCCCCCTTCAGATCAATTATGTAATTTAAAAAATATTGCAAGACCAGACTGAAAAACATACAATCCATCCTATCGGATCAGGATGTATAAGGATAACGCTTACCCATTCCTCCTCATTCCCCACCAAAGTGTAAGCGCTGTGACCTTATTTCCTCTCTGTTCATGCCTGCTAGGGTGGCTGCAGACAGACCTGAGAACCAGCAGCCCTACCTCCATTTCTAATGAGCCCTAATTATACTTTATTTGTGCGTTAAGACTAGATTCAAAAGCACATGACTCCCCTGTTAAGAAACTCTTCCTCAGTTGCATATCCTGCAGCACCTTATGGGATGCCATTCTGCTTATAATCTGATTTTTTTCCACTTCCAAATTAGTAACACAGTCACATAGCAAATTGGAATATGCATGTAGCTTCAACACTGATATGGCGTTGCCTTCTCCTCTTCCTGACACTTTTGATGTTGTTCCCTTTCATCGTCGTCACCGTCCTGCTTCTGCAGCAGACTTCACATCTAAGGCCTTGTGCAGGGCATAATTAGAAGCAGCAGGACCAAGACATGAAGGTTGGGCTCTTGTTTTTCAGGCAGCAGCTCAGGGAAGGGCAGCTGGCCCCTCGACAGTCACTGCATAGGTGAGACCACTGCCCACCCCACAGGGATGTCCCTGGGCATCCCAGACCTCCCACTGCACCTTGGCTTGGCCGCTTGGTCGGCAATGGGAGGAACCCAAGTCAGTGGGGATGCTCTTTCCCAAGTCACCTTTGGCAAAGTGAGGGAAACATCCCCAAAAGCAGAGAAACTCCCTCTCGCCTGTTCCATCCCAGGACTTTCCCTCCCAAGCAGGGCTGGGAAGAGATGCAGAGGTCCCTTGCACTGGCAGAGCCAAGGGGAGCTCTTGCTTACATCTAACTGCTGCAAACCAGGGACAAGGCTTGCCATCTTCTCCTACATGTCATTTTCTTTCCCTTACAAGGATACAAAACAGGGTTTGTGTATAACAAACTCTTTGCCCTGCATTGCACTCTGTATCTTGTGTTCATGTGCCCTTTCCCAGTTGGAAAGGCATTTTGCTTATAAACTTCAGTTTCCTACAGTGCAGGAAAACCAGACAGCTTTCAGTTTGCTGTTGTATAAGAGGCGTCTTAATAATCAAAGCTTTTTTAACAAGAATAACCATTTATCTCAAAAAAAAGCACTGAAAAAACAGGATTTATTGCATTTTTGTAGTTGGCTGATCCAATCATGCTTGTTTTTCTGGAATGGGTTGGTATTTGGAAAATAAACTTCTTGGTATAAGAAAATGTGTGCACCTTTCCAACAAAAATATTCTTTTAGCATGAAGGAAGGACAGTACCAGCCCTTCCCAGCTTTCAAGCCCTTGGAGAGCAGACCCCAGGGTGAAGGCACTGAGAGCTGATCGCATTGGAGCAGCTTTGAGGTCTTTATTCCACAACTACAAGAGGACGTGGGCAGTTGCGAACAAGCTTTGTGCTCATTATAACCTCTCTTTATTCCTCCACCAAGCTTTGCGGTAGCACTGCAACGATTTAGGGGCTCTCTGCCTTTTGGGTGTCACAAGGCTCAGCCCAATACTTGGCCAACATGTGGCATCTTGATGGTTTGGTGTCAGAGGAGCTTAGCAGTTCTATAAGCTGTTGCCACCTATAACCCCTCTACAGACCCTTAATTGGCTTGCTGGGCTCATCTGGTGCTGTTTCATGGGAGATGTCATATTCCAGCGCTTTTAAGACAAAAAGATGTTTCTACTACTATTAATGATAATGGTAAAGCTTGAGAACAAAAAAAAGAGAAAAAAAAAAAAGACAAAAAAAAAAGACAAAGACACAGCTGTATATTTACTCAAAACACTCCACTATAAAATAACAAAGTTCTGAAACAAAAGGTACCTCATCATCCTGCTGCCACCCCACTGGGCACCACACTGAGGGGGTCTCCAGCACGAGAGCAATTTTCTTACAATACCTTACATTCTGTGAAATTAGGCACAGTCTATGTGTTAAGGAGGGAGCATCAGATCAGTGTTGGCTTTGAATTTCCTTGCCTTTGTCAGCCTCATTATTACAGCTCGAATGTTATTAAAATGCTGCTCTTCGTCTGTTAATAATCATTTCACTTCTCTATCTCTGCCACATGAACTTTAGAACACTGTGAAATGGGTTTTGTAGTTGCATGTTTTTTTCAAGTTCATTGATCAAACATTTGTACATTTTAATGTTATAAATAATTGAAAAGCCTTCATTTTTCAGTGTTAAAATTAAGTTTTCTGTTCTGCCTTTTAAACTAGAACAAGGGGAAGTGTAATTTAAGCCATGAAAAGGCTGCAAAACACGTGAAACTCTCTGTAACCCTTTTCTGTGAGACTCTCCTCGTTTTACTTTGATTCTTGCAAAGACTGAAGTGTGTACAGCCAGCCCTTGACAGGCTCCTCCAGCAGGTTACTAGCTAGAGGAGTTCACCTATTTTCAGAGAAGGCTTTAAACACGGGATGGATACAAGGAGACTGTTTGAAGCCACCCAGCAGGTTTGGGAAGGGTGGGGGCAGGGAGTAGTTGGAGGAGGTGGGTGCAATGGAGCCAGACAGGGATGTTCAGATGAAGGACAGCAGTTTACATCTCAGTGCACATTTTTCTTCCTTTCCCAATGCATGTGTTAAGTAGGAAATAAACCTATTGAACGAATGAACCCAGCAATGACCCAGCACACATGGGAAATAGGAAGGGGAAAGCCTCTGGGAAGGAGGGGGGAAGCAAGATGCAAAACTGCATCAGCATCACATACTATGAATATAGTGAAAAGCTCCCATTCCTTGTGGTCCCAGACCTTCATGCTACACCAGAAGTTTTAGCCAAACACCATTACAGCTACAGAAAGGGTGGCAAGAGACCTTGACCCTGTATCAGCCCTCAAACTGGGCTGAAAACCAGACAATTGAATATCCTGCAGTTTGTGCAGATAACACACAAGTCTGTGAAACAGCCAGCAAAATTAGCAGTATCTGTTTTTTCTGTGGATCTGTTTGCATGACAATTTAGTAATGTCAAGTGTGAACCCTGGGGTCTTCCACTAAAGATCTAAGCCTCACTCTAAATCTAGGTCAATGACAACCTCTCACGTCAACCAAAGTTAATCATCGGTACTGCTATACAAACTGCTGCTGGGTCAGCTGCTGAAATGAATTAACGAGGACCAAGCCTAGTATCTCCAGTTTTTGGATGAATATCACAAGCAGATGCTTATCAAAGAGTTATCAGAAGACACTCAACCTCCTTCATTGAGAAGCTGTGCTGGGAATTTCCTGGGAAGGAGTTCCCATGGGAGATGACTGAGGCTTCCTGGCTTTAACCAGAATGGAGATGCTGTGGGAACAGCAGATCCCAGATGCTGGTTCAATTAATTTTGCCGGTGGACACAGCCTCCAGACTGTCTTCATCCCGGCAGACACACAGACATGGGAGAGGACGCCTTGCCCACCAGCGAATTTTATGCTGAACAATCATTACACAAGATAAGGTTCCCTGAAAGTTGTGATGAAAACTATGACTCTTTACATTAAAAGAGGTAAACCATAAAGACTGGATGTTTCTCCACCCTCTGACTGCTGTTTCACTCACTATGAATTTTATGAAAATCGTGTTGAGTGAAATGGAGATTTACTGAAAACACTAAAACCTGTGTTGATGGAACAAGCTACCCCTGAGTGATCGCTCTGCCTGAATTCATTTCAAAGCAAGCATTCCCAAAGCCGCTGAGATCCTGAGGCTGGGCAACAGCATGTAAAGGCAGAGCCCATTCCTCAACGTCAGCTTAAGAAAATGGGCAAAGACACCTCTGCATCAAACCCAGTTTGGCCTGAGCTGTACCCCAGTGCAAAAGCCAGTTCTAGCCATCCGTAGCAGCATGCTGTGCCATGGGTGTTAAAGTGAGAGCCAATGAGCAAATGGCAGGTTGAAAAAAAGAAAATTGCAGTTGTAGCCTATTTGTAGCACCACACCTGTGTTTTCAGAGAGCTGTCTCCAGCTGTAAACTGGAAGAACCATAACGGGGAGTGAAAGAGCAGCTAAATTAGGCACCAGGAAATTCAGTAAAACAAACAGTTCCCTTGCTATCAACCACAGCTTTGATTTCCTTTCCGCTCCCCCCTCACAAAACAATAAGGGTTAAAAGGAGTGAAGAGTGAAAAAAAATTCAAAAGCATACTGAACCAGGCTGAAAAGGTTGGTAGGGCGAGTTTCTTTTCTCGATATCACACTGTTAGCTCCAGGAGATCAGGAGGAAGGAAGACTTAACTTCTCTCCCCAAGAGACAGAAAACCACCTCAAGAAATAATAATTAAAAAAAGAAAAAAAAAAAAAAGCAAGCCAAACAACTTTCAGAAACTCTCCCAGGCTGAATGAACATCGCACTTGTTCTTACAAAATCCATCACTGAGTGTGCCTCACGCGTTGCTGTTACCCTCCTTAACAGGGGGGCATTTGGAGAACGCTCTTTAGGCAGAAGTCGGATCAGTGGGGCCAGCTCCGTGCCACGGGCAGCAGTCACACTGTGCCTCGTGTGCTGTGGTCCCTGCAGCATGGGTCCCCACCCCCTCCCTGAACAGGTCTGGGGAGCCTTTTGCCTCTGGTGCCGGTTTGCCCAACAAGCGTTTGCCCAAGAACCAACACGCTGTAAAGAACATTTTGCAATTATTTCTTGATGCTTCTGAATGGAAAGGATTGCCTGGTGGTGTGCGGCATTATCAGCCCCTCCAACAAGCACTCCAGCCTTCAATATTAATCTTGGAATTCTCCACTTCTTCCAAGTTTTGGTCCACAGGAGAGTTTCCTTTTTTTCCCTCTGCAGCAAGTGGCTTACTGGTGGGGATGGATTAAGACAAATACAAGCAACACTGTATGGTAAATTCTTCTTTGTATGACAGCTGTTTTGAACGTTATGTAGGACTGAGTAAAACATTGCTTCCATATTCAAAAAGAGCTTCAGCTTTTCCAAAAGAGTTTGGCTCCTCTGCAAGAAGTTCAGCTGCTGATATTCACTTATTTAATTCTTCACCAAACATGCAGAATCTCTGACAACCATTTGTTTAAATTACTTACACAACTTGCAGTTTTAATCTTTTTTCCTATTAATCTGTGACAAACCGTGGAATTTAATATTTTTTACCATGACTAATGTATGAAATTTGTTAGCTTTGTCTGTAACTTACAGAAAGCCCTGAATAATTGAGCCTTTAAGTTTAAAGGCTTATATTTTGTTATTCTAGCTGTGATTACTTGTAATGGTTTGAAGAACCTAAGGGGCTTTAGTGATGGGTGCCAATATAAAATACCAAAACTTAGCTTAGCCCTCCTCATTTTCCTCTGTTTGCCTCCAATTATTTTTTGGGGGGAAAAATGAAAGAAAGTAAACAGGAGATAAGATGGTGTCAGGGGAGGGAAGAGACCAGGGAATTAATGTACTATAAAAGCTGCATAAGAGTAAACAGTTTCTAGCACCTCTGCCGTCAAATCTCAGCCTGATCATTCTTCACCCTTGTTTAATGCCTTACTTGCTGCTTTACACAGTCAGCCAAAGCTCACTGTGGTGCAGTGCTGTCTTTTTAATTATCTGGCGTACATGTTTCAATAGTAATAATGATAACAAAAAATGTAAGTGAATAGTCAGGTTTTCTCCAGCCTGCCAAAGCCCCAGGTCCTAAACAGATATCTACTTTCCCAGAGTCTAGCACAACCATGAAGCTCTTTGGGTTCAGTAAAGCTCTACCAGATGGAGACCCTCAGGAGACACAGGTGGAGTGCAAGGTGTACCTTTACAAGATGAAGCCACACTTTTCCAGGTCATCTCTACCGAAGACACGCAAACGGTTACATCAGTAAATTGCCAAGTGAACCAGGAGAGGGAGAGAGAGAGAGAGACCCGATGAGCCCACTGTCCCCAACCACTGCCCAGGTGTTGGTACCAGAACGATGGGGCAGGACCTCGCCTTTCAACAGCACTCCAGCCCACATCTGCTTTGCTAGAAAGCTGCAAGGAGTCTGGTGCAGAAAGTGCTTGCTCATGGACCCATAACGACCCAGTAATTGCTCAGAGGACAATCTCTGGAGGACCATCCCTTACCCTCCATGTGGCAGGGTGAGACTGAAGACAAGGAGCATCACAGCGACTCCTGAAAGACAGCATGCACTGGTGAGGTATCTCTCTCATCTTGGAGAAAGAAAAGAGGACAAAGAGACTGCTGCTGCACATAAACACAGGAAAATGGGTCTTAGAAGGAGGAAGAATACAAAGTGATCTAATGGTACATTAGCCTTAAAGCAGAGAGCACAGCGTAGTACGGAATGCCTTCGAACAAGGATGTTATATATATATTCCTCAGGTCATGTTATTTCTTTTAAATATTAATCAGAAAAATTGGAAAGCTTTATTATAAAGATGACAAATGCTACTGTGCCTCAAGGAAAGGTTGCGCACAGGATGTGCAAACTCATACTTATTTGATTCAACATGGTGACTGTGGGCTGCACTTTTAATGAGGGAAATAAAACATCCTCTTAATTGGCTATAAAAGGATGTGCACCACAGACTCACTGAAACATTAGGCTGCATAGTTAGGACCTACTTTGTAACAATGCCTCCTTTTTATTAATATTATTTTTATTGGTTGTGTAATCTATGAGTTTATCTGTATTATAGGAACAAAAGACTTTTTTTTTTTTTTTTTTTTTTTTTTTTTAAGGGAGAAAGAAAGAAAGAAAGGATATTCTACACAGGGTAAATTGAAAACACTAGTGTACCCTACAGAGTAATAGCACTTTATCATGATTTATACATGGGAAAGTAACTGTTGCCAAAAAACATAGGTGACCTCTCTCTACCCTATATTAATAATTACAGTATGGAGATGGAAGCATGATATGCAGGACACTCCTCTCTGCTACAAAAAAAGGGGGGTCCTGTTTAAGATACGGAAAAAGGAGGTGAATCTGACTAGTAAGTGTCGACAGGCATCAGATCTCATGCAATGAAAAACATATTATTGGAATTTACCCAAAATCAGGTTTTATTCCAAGTATTCATACTTTTTTTTTTTTTTTTTTTTTTTTTTTTTTTTTTTTTTTTTAAATTTAAGGAAGAACACACTCTGAACACCCTTTCTGGTCAGGCTTTAGCAGACACAGACCACCTGTCTGAACCCTGATATGAAATACAAACTATAGGAAGGGGCTGACAGAGGCAGAGCTGAGCTCTTGGTGACAACATCTGAATCCCAGGTAGAGGGGTTTGGAGTCACTCAAGGGATTTCTTGCATTTATTAACAGGTCCCTGCAAACACCTACCACCCCACCCATCAGATGAAGGCCATTTGCCCTAGATAAGTTTCACTATAATATTAAGGAGAAAGGTTGGAAAAATCATGGAGAACACCAAATGCACCTTTCATATGTATGCCACTTGTTTTTAAAGCATCTTCCCTGGTCTCACCCCTGCAAAAGGTTAAGCCCATCTTTTAAGGACCCATCTGAAGCTTCCCTTCTAAATAACTACAGTTATGACACCAGAATAGAGCAAAGATCCCACGCAGGAGGCTCACCAGCTCACTGCCAACACAGAGATTGCTGCGGCTGTTGCCAGCCTCCCTACACGGGTCTGAAGAGCCCCATTCCCCAAGACATCAGCCTTGATATGCAATTTAATAAATAAAGCAGAAAGCACCCTCTAGAATAGAGTGCAGAAGAAATTCCAAAACACATCAGCAAGGGCTGCTTTGGTTTACAAATTTATGTTGAAACCTGTTAGTGATTGTGTTCATAATAGTTTTTATAAAGCACCACAGGTTACAATTTTAAACTTGACATATGATGGAGCTTCCCGGATTAAATATCCTGCTACTTTTTTTTCCCAGAAGACAAGGCAGGAAGAATTCTTCTTCCAACCTCCACAGCTTATTTTCCAGATTTTTGTACCCTTAGGCTTATTAAATGCTGATCCAGAAGGAGCATGCCATCGCTCTGTGTGCTAACTCAGTACTCCTTTCTTTGCGCACTTCTGGGCAGGCAGCAGTGGTTCTGGACAAACCACAGGTGAATAACAGCACTAAATCCTGTTGCACGGGGGAGGTTTAGCTAGAGCAGTGACAGTTCTTTCTCCTAAAAGCCAGGGTTAAATTCACCCTTTTTATGGCTGAGACCTCTCAAGGGAGTGGTCAGGAAAAATCTGACACTCACAAATATTTTGGGTCTCGATTTTATACCAAATCTTATGGCAGGCATCCTGCAGCATCTTTATATCTGGTAAGATGTAGCAGAAATAGACTGTCCTGATTTAAATTGCCTATACTATATTTTTCTTAGGTGAATTTTGTTTCTCACTGAACCTTTCAGGCCCTGGAAAATGTAAAACTAAAGCAGGAAGCATAGGTTTAAATTATGTCAGACAAGATCAGACAGTGCCTGGAGCAGACAGGCTCTCTGCAGGTCCTCGCTGTAATGCGGCTCGGGCAGCCTTCTGGGAGAGGAGGAACAACTGGGGAGCAGCGAGCAGAACTGAAAAACATGTTAGGAAAATAACACAGCTCTCTTTGCTAGGGTTCACCACTGCAGCTTGCTGCAATGTGCCTGGTGGGGCATCCGATTGGCACGCTTCCCGATTAACCAAAATTTGTACTATTACTTTGTTCTTTGCAGCTTCATGGAGTGGTAGGACCACCGGCACTTGAAAAATAACTGTGAGCATTGTGGAAAATACAAAGAGTAGTTTCTTAAGAAGGCATCTGGCTTCTTCAGAAAATTGAAATTACCAATTCTGCATCACAATGCAAATTCCAGAAATACTACAGCTTATATATTTGAAATTAGGGGTGAGTATTTTTGCATGCCCATTACTAGCAGCAATTATTTTGATACTAGCTCATTGCTAAAATCAACACTCAAGTCCACTTTATCCTATTTCCAGCAATTATAGCTACTTCAAATAGGGAATTTTAATTCAAGAAGTATAATAAATGTCATTCCTGTAACACGTACATTACTGTAATCTAATGTGAGTAAGAAGTCACTTGAGATGGAGAGACGCAACAGCCCCTTTAGGGCTAGTGCCATAGCGGAGGCAACAAAAGGGAAACCCTCGTTAATCCATTGGAAATATCATGTTAATAAATGAAAATGAGATAATGACTTTTGTGGCTAGCTGAATCTTGTCTAAAGCCTCTTATGAGCTTCATGTGTCTCAATTAGGGACTATGTTACAAGGTAAAAAAAAAAAAAATCAGCTGCGGGCTGAACACAATAAAAAACAAAAGTTAAATAAAGAAATGTACTTGGTATTATTATTATTGCAACCCTCCTGCCTGACCTAGAAGTGTCTTATTGTACAGATCCCCCCCAAGCTCCCATTACAGCTTTTAATTGGTATTTCAGTAGTTGGTCCCACAATGCAAGAAAATCATGACTACAATTTGCTTTTTTCTTTCATATTGAAGGTCAGTAAGTCAACGTCCATTTACCCTGTCTGATGCCACATCACACACGTTCACACGGATAAACTGTTGTATTTCAACACCAGCAGGAAAGTCACCACCACCCTCATGCATTGCAATGCCAGTGCAGACCACACTGGGAACAGCAAACAGCAGGAGCAGACTTAGCTGCCCACTGGGCATGGGGACCATGCAGCATTCCCAAGTTTTGGTGTTTGGGCAGGGAAGGACATCAGTTTTCTGAGGTTTTGGTGGAAGCAGCTGTTTGACTCAAAACCAGACTTTCTCTGTTTCAGGAAGAGCCACCTAAAAGGTGCTACATAGGAACCTTCCTTATTTTGTATAATCCTAGAGTATTATCCGGGTTGTCCTTGTACAGCAAAGACACTTATTTTCCAAAAACCCTCCACTTAATTGAGATTGTCAGTTAAGCAATTAAATAATTCTACACCCTCATTATCTGGTATTTAGCATTCAAAAATGAAGGAATTATATGAGCAAAAAAACCCCCAAACCAACAATGGACAGAGATCATCATCAACTACTGGAAGTGACTGAGTCACCATCCCTGGAGGAATTTAAAAAACACGTGGATGTGGCATTTAAGGACATGGGTTAGTGGTGGACTTGACAGTGCTAAATTAACAATTGGACTCGATGATCTTAAAGGTCTTTTCCAACCTAAACGATTCTATGATTCTAACTACTTGACTTTTTCAAACCTTTAATTGAAATATCGCCTCTCCAAAACATAAGGAGGTTAATTTTTTCCCTGTTTCTGTTGTTTGTTCTTTCTGTTGTTTTGTTCTGTCTTAAACACAAGGTGGTAGTTCTTTAGGAGTGCACTTATTGTAAGTTAATTCGGTATTCATGGAAATAGCAATTATTATAATTAATTTGATATCCATGTAAATGTCACGGGTGTTCCAGTGGCAGTGCCATTGTCACTCAGCGTCAATTAGGCTGCGCTCTGCTCTGCTCCAGTGGTGGAGGTCCTTGCTCCAGCCCTTCACAGGGGCAGGGTGCTGGGGCCAGGGACAGCACAGACGTGCCCAGCTCTCACTTTGGCCCGCTATTTCTTGCTTAAGAAAAAGCAGGCTTAGAGTGACATGATTAAATAAAAAAATATGATTTCTCTTTCAGAAGGGTTTTGTATTTTGTGTGTAAACTGCTTCATTTCCTTTCTGCTCCTCCGCCCTGTGCAATTCTGAAGACATGCAAAACTTACTACAGGAGAGTTTACAACTTGATGTATTCACTCCGTGTTCCTCTGCTCTTGCTTTTCAGCTATGATATTTGAGTGGGACAGTTTGCTTCTGAAATCACTGCAGCTGCCAGGATTTCAGGAATAACCTTCCATCTGAAGGGCTATTTCTGTGTGCCAGGCCTCTGACATCACTCTTGAGAGGAGTTCAGGGTTTTGAGCAGGCCTCAAATTCCCCATTCACCTGGGAATGGAAGCACCCAAAATCACTAGAATTTTTCATATTTCTGCACAAATAAATGGAGATGATCCAAAGGCCCTGAGGGAGCGAGGTGCTCGGGTCACACTCAATTCAATAGGATTTATTTCCTTGAACCATTTTGGCCCCTCTCAAAGCCGTCACTCTTTAACCACGCCAGCGACCGACTGTGAGCTTCAGGAGGCGTGACGTCGTGGGAGCCATCACGATTACTTAAAACACAAAATGAGCATGGCTAAGGTCAAAAGTTTTTCAAAAAGTCTAATATATACGTCCCCAGAGGAGTCAGCTCTATTCACCTTAATCCTGAATCAACACGGTCTGTGTAAGTACAGGCTTGCCGCAGCCCGCACGTCATCCTTTGGGGGCCCACTCCTGCGCTTAAAGTTGGATGCAGGAGCCTTGATGGATTTGGGCTGCGATGCATATTGCCGGGGAAAGAAACCTGGCTCTGCTTTTTGAGTAGTTGCAAAATATCCTTAAGGCTTTACTTCCTACCAGCCTCTAACCTCCTGCAGGCACCGACCCCTCCAGCTCCCGAGCAGGCACTGAGCCCTGCCAGGCATCCAAGAAGGCTTCCCCCTGCAAAGCCATGTGTTGCCTCAACTGTGGCACACAGGAGCAAGCAGAAAGAGGAAGGAGTGGAGAAGGATTCATTTGTCTCTGTGCAAACCAATTGTTCTAAAAAGAACCCACCAGATGCGCACACAGTACCTGCAAAGAAACCCCGTTCATGTTAAATTTTCCACAGGCAGATGAACAGAGAGGGTTTGACCTCAAACAAAGCAACATCATAAGTCAACAATGACAGGTCTTAAAAAAAACCCCAAAACAACATAACAAAACAACACCACCAAACAAACAAACAAAAAAGATTAGCATTTCTTTTTTCTCCTCTTCCTAATGAGAAACTCTTGTTTCTGGTGCAGAGCAAGGCAGCTGCTCACTGGTCATCAAACCAGATGCCATCCTTTACTAGGTGGCACTACCGGTAATGCCATTATTTCTGCATGCAGGCACTAAAAGCTATTTTGTGCTTGTTTCCTCTGACAGAGGTAAAATCACAGAGTGGGAAGCATGTTCCATATGAATGATGGTCATTCTGGCCATTGCTGTTCTTCAATTCACGTACAAAGGGATCACGCAAGATATTTGCTGGGTTAAGCAAGGGTTTTGCTTGCATTTGTCTTCTGGTCATTTATGATGCAAGTACTTCCACTCCACAGCACAAGGGACAGGGAAGCGTGTCCCTGCTTCACACACAAGTAAATGTAACTCAGGTTGTCTGATTGAGGAAGTCCAGTGCAGCACTCATGAGTTATTCCTGCTTTTGGCATCTGCAAAAATGCAACTTAAAGCTAGACTTCCACAGGCAGTTTACTGACCTATCAAGAAAGTGTGCAGGTCAGTCTCAGGGATATTTTAACTCCAGTATAAATCTGATAAGTTATGGTTTAGCTGACAGTTCTGAACTGAGTTTTTGCAGTTTGTGCTCAGGAAAGGCTCAAAGGCTGGCTGGAGGTTGCGGGGATGGAGCTTGGGCAGACGGCAGTGACAGCTTGCTGTCGTCTGCTCCTCCACCTGCATGCTTGTGGAGATTTGTAAATGGAAGATACTGTGGTCTGCCTTTTTGGCCATCAAATCTTTCTTTTTCCTGGAGCTGGTTCACCAGGGATGCTTCAAGTACCTTCTGTGGGTGCTTTACCCTACCCAGAGGGCAAATGTTTACCTACAATAGGCCTTGCTCTTGTGTTTTTCTGTCTCCCCTTTTGAGGCTGCACCCATAAATACAAAGATGAAGTCCCAGTTCTTTGCTGTACTGATATCTCTTCAAGCAAACAAAACTTTGCCTTACTCACTATGGCAAACAAGCAGTTGAGCCCCATGTCCCCAGCAGGGACCTACGTCTCAAAACTCTTTGTGGATAAATCACACAAGAATTAAGATTTCTTCCTACTCCAAAGCTTCTCATGGTTTTTAGGTGAAGTAATTGAGCTGTACAACAGGCTCAAAGACTTCATAAAACTAGTTATTTCAGCAGGGTAAAAGACTAAATAAGATGCTCTTTCTGGTTGCATTGTGGAGCTTCCCCCCAACCCCAACATACAGCTAGGATAAAGTCTAGAAGTTGATGTTGTCTCAGCTGAAAGACTGTGATCAATTTTAGTTCAACCCAAGAAAACACACAGATTCAGCATTCCTTTGCCAAAACACACGCCCTCCTTGGATTTTAGATTTACCTTCTCCTCAAAACATTTGAAAATGCATTAATGGACTGCTTGCTTATACTCTGAAAGCAAGATCAGACCAAATATCAATACAGGGAGTTATGTCTTGAGATACGTATGTTGCACATCTACACAAAAGCGTCTTTTTGTATTGCTCTGCTGCTCACAGTAAGTGCACAGTAACAATTTGCATTGAACTCACATGGCTTTTCTGCACAAGTCAATTCAGATCAATAGAAAAAGGCTTTTACAAAGAAAACAAGTGTTGTGTAGAAAATAGTTCAGGCAGTGAGAACATTTCACAGTTGGGGTTGGCAAATCAACGTACTTTTATCTGTAGCAAAAGGAAGGCCTGGCAGATTTAAATTGCGTACCAATTTCCATCACGTTCAGTGGGTTAGAGTCGCATGGCACTTGATTAGGCAGGTCACAACACTCCATGCAGCAGGATGAGTCACTGGCACACAGTGGTACACACAGCTCATAACTGGGGAAAAAAAAACCATGTATAGGAACCAGGTACGGCAACCTGGAGCACTTGACATCAGTTGAGAAGTCTGGGATGAAATCCTATTGACGTGAACAGGACTTTAAAGGGAGATCTGAGTAGCCTTGCAGTGAAGTTGGTATTATCTTTATAAACTGTGCACTCCATCTGTTTTGGTGGTTATGTAATGATGCGGTATAAAAAGGTTGAAAACTAACTCACTACTTGAATTGTGAGGATGAATTATGAACTGAAAGAGTTCTCACTTTTTTTTTCCTGAATAACAGCTATTAATGACTCATTCCTGAAGACAACGGGGAAAGATGTAGAAAAATGAGAAGCAGGTTCCAGAATAAACATGGTTTCATTGACACAACAGCTTCATACTCTGGGAAGACATGGAGTTATTCCAGCTTCCACCTGTTCTGTATCTATTTTATGTTACCGTTAAGTAACATGAAGTAGCTGAAGTAATAGTTTCCATTTAGTTCTGGTAGACAACAGTATCAAAATTAAGAGAAAGGAAAAAACCGTGACAAGGAGCTATCAAAGCAGGCAGTTTTGAAAAGAAGGACACCTGACCAATTATGTAGAACACTTGCAACTTGCACTGCCCCTTGATCTTGGCCCTACAAATGGTTGGCACAGCACGTTAGAGCATTGTTTTTCACAACAGTTTAATATTTCCTGCTTGTGGTCAGATAACAAATCCCCGAAGAGCTTCCCCATGGTATTTTAGGGTCATCTCCTAGTCAAACCCATGAAGAGCAGAAGTATGAGCAAATCGAGCAAACCAGCAAATGGATGTGAACAACTTCAAGCCTTGAGAAGCATTTGCTTCCTTCCCATTAGGCAAAAGTTTTATTTATTTATTCCAGCTGAGTCTTATTTTAGCCATGTTAATTTGCCAACTGTTTGTAATAAGGAAAAATAAAAAAAACCCAAACAAAAAACAACCCACCCTGAGCAAACACGGTTTAGTAAGTGGATTTGAATAATGCTAAAAAAAAATATATCTGTAAGTGGCTTTATGCTGTGCTCATATGATCTGGTGGAAAAAGTGATTTTTTAGAGCAGAGGGTAGACTGTTGTGCTTGCCTGTTCTGCCTCACATCACAGCAGCAGTATCACTGAGCATTGAGGCAACAGTGGTATTTCTATTTTTGTGCATTAAGATCAGTACACATTGGATAAGAGAGCACACATGTAGCTCCCATTACTAAAAAAACACACGTGTACTGCTTCCATTTTTCTTGTGTTGTTTCTCTATAGATTAGTATACTAGCACAGTTTTACAAGTGGACTGATTTGCAGGTCATACACACAGCAAGAGTATTTGTAGATCAGCAATAAAATTACTAAGATGCCTGCTAGGTAATTCCTTGTAAGTCATAGCATGCAGACACACATTTCCTTTGCTCAATGGCGCTTCAGGACTGATGCACTTTTTGTCTTCATCTGTTTACACGAGCCTGGTAAGCTCAGACACTTGCATGTGTTTAGCTTGCAGCAGTTTGACTTTCTGCTACTATTCTTTCTAACAGAATTCTTCAACATTGGGAATCTTTGTTATAAAAATTTCCTTGTAAATATTAAATGATGGTTGTGTTGGGTTCCCCCCCCCCCCCTCCAATTTTATTCTACTTTCCATCTGACACCATGAACTTGTGGAATCCTCCCTCCCTGGCCCCAGTTGGGAAACAAAGTAAAAAGGGCCTCTGGGAACGATGCAGATGTGCCAGGCAGCAGAGGATGCAGCTTATAACGCAAGATAACTCCTCCAGGTACAGCCCTGGCCTTCCCTTGTTTCACTTGGGCAGCTCATCCAGACAATCAAGATACCACCTACCAGCTGACCCACCAGCACTGCCTGTACAGTCATCCCTTCCTTGCATCTCTTAACAATTAAATTAATTGTTTGGGGTTTAACTACATAACCAGTCAAGGTAGAGGTTATGGTGGAAAAGGACGGAGCTGATTTCTGCCCCCCACCCCCAGCTCAATTAACATCTCCCTGTTTTTCAGCACAGTTAGATGGCAATGCAGGCTGCCTCCTTTTTCATCCTGGGTTAGCAATTGAACAGTTTCTTTCACCCTGCTTGAATCAAACATATCTATATTCTTACTTCAGCTACTTTTTTTATTTATATTTATTTTATGGACATACATTCTGGGATTCTGAGTAAATTTAAAGAGTTTATCTGTAGTTCATCTACTCTCAGATTCTTCCTCAGCATCTTGAAATCTTCAAATCAGATCATCTTTTAAACAGCTTGTTTTTCCCTCAAGTGAGTACATTTCCAGGTTTCCCAGGCTTTCTGCACGTAGCAACTTCACAAGTGCTTCTATCATTCCTGCTGTCCTCTGCCCTTTCCAATCCCCAGGATGTCCATTTGATGTTGCAGTGTCCTACCTCGGGCAGGGTAGTCCGCAAAGGTAAGTACTTTACAATATGCCAGATTAAATTCTTATATCTTCACAGTTCATACTTCTATGTAGGGTTTAGCTTCTGCTTTGCATTAGTACTACAACTCTTTCTTGCTCAGAGATCTGCACAACATAGCTGTTCGGCATATATCCTCACAATTCAGAGCAACACATTTAAAAAACTACTGTTTGTCCCAAGAGGAGGTGATGGACCATCCTCTTCCACGCTTTCCCAACCTTGCACAGAAGCTCTCTCCAGATTTAATCCATCATCTCCACTTCCATCGCCTCACTGGATGCCACCTTTACTCAGGTTTTTCCAGAACACGTGCGTAGAACTATAGTTTAACCCTCAGTTCCAGTTGTAGATTGGCACCACCTCCTGTTACACCTCACATTCCTCCCTCTTACACCAGCATTACTCCAACCCACAGCCCAGTTGCCCAAGCAACCCTTTCAGATCAGTGCCATGAGCCCAAAAAGGACAGAATTAAGCCCAGTGCTGTCACCCATGCCTGCTTTCCACATTATCTCCCTAAAAAAATTCCACCAATTCATCAGACAGGATTTACCCTTTATGAAACCATGCTGACTAGTTTATTTCTCCAGATGTTTTGTGATCTCATCCTTTATTAATGTTTCTAGAGTTTTGCCTAGCACCAAGGTCAGATGCACTGGTCTATTATATCCCAGCTGTTTTTCCCTAGTCCTTTTTATTATTTTTTTCCCCCCCGTCCCTCCAAACAGAGGTTGTGTTTACTTCTTTCTAGTCCCTTGATGTCTTCCTTGTCCCAAAGAAAAAAAATCTTCATTTATTGAACCAGTAATGTCTTCAGTGATCTTGTTAAAGATTCCCTAGTATATAACTCCTACTACCTTGGAGCTTCCAGGGATTTTAACTTATACAAGATTTATTCTAGTATGAAATTACCATATCCTAGAAACTTTGCTTCCCTTCAACCTTGTGAATGCTGGGTAGAAAGATACGTTTAGGCAAAGATTTTCAAAGTTACCTTGGGGAATCTGGGTACCCAGCTCCCATTGCAATTAATGGGACAGGGTTTTCCAAGCTTCCTAAACAGTTTAGAAACAGTGACCCAAAAGTTACTTTAGCAGTAATTGTATATTACTGATAAGAAGCATATGACCTTCAATTTGCACTCATGCATTCTTGTTCAGTATTTAATTCTTTACTCACAATATTTATTTTCAGTTCAGATAATTCAATAGAGCAATCAATGAGGGATTTGTTGGTTTGTTTGGGTTTTTTTTTGGTGGTGGTTGCTTTGTATTGGGGCGGTGGTGTGGGTTTGTGGTTTTGTTGTTGTTGGTTTTTTTTTTTTTTTTGGGGGGGGGGGGGGGGCGGTGGTGTTTGGGTTGGGTTTTTTTTTTGCTTTGTTTGTTTTTTTAAGGCTGCTTGCAGTCCTGAGCTCCACCAGGACACATCTGGAAGCCCTCGGCTTTGGTGAATATCCTCCATTTTTACAGTGTATGTGAAAACAGAATTTCACTTCACAGCAACTTTCCATGCTTCTGGGGTGGTAATACAACAGTGCATGTTAAGTACAGCCAGAAGCCTCTCTCCTGTGCTTGGTGTTGAACTGCAGCACCAGACACCCAGCTCCTTCAGCCAGTTTTCATGTGTCTTCCTGTGTTCACACAGAGTGCCAATTTTAGAAAGCACTTGGTTTTTGCTGTGATCTCCGAGTGCAAGCAAAGCACAAATAATAAAGAGCTTATAATGCCAGCTCCTGCATTTTTGCAGCCTTTACAAAGGACTGTTGGCCGATTCATCATCCTAACCCGTTTCCTCCAATATTAATCTGTGTTAATAAATTCCACTCATTTCTGCACCACCCCCAATAATTTTTTCCATAGTTTTCCAGCTGGCCTGCACTGACTTCATTATTACTCACCCATGCTTTGCAAGCTGAAGACCAGCTTGCTGCAAAGCACTTGCTCTGGTTTGGTCCCTGGCAAGGCCCAAGAAGCTGGAGGTGGCAAAGGACAAGATTTCGAACCCACTTCCCAAGAACAGCAAATCCCACACCCACAGTCCCCACTCTGCCACCTCATTCGTGCTGGGTAAGATTCAAGAAGCTGGCCACCCCTCCAAAACAGGAAAAAAATATTCATCAGATATACTGAGAATACTTGTGTAAGTCTGTACTTCTAGGACTTGCTCCTTCTGGAGCTTTCTGCCATTCTTCTGTGCAGCTTTTCCAGTTAACCAGATTTTTCTTTTCTTCCTTCCATCTGGTGCAGAGGTGTGATGAAGCAGGAGCAGAAGAGAGACGACCAAGGTGAGACACACCAGTGTGTCTCACCATTGACTCCCAACACAGATGGGGGAATATCATCCTCCTGCAGGCACCCACGACACTGCACCTAGGCACCCTTCCAGCTTGGGAAACCAGGGGCAACACCAGATGAGCACCTCACCTCCTCAAAAACCCTCACATCCAGCTGCTTACCCAAGCTATGCCTCCTGCAGTTCCCACCAGAGCTAGTGAAACAGCTTCACTTGCTCTGATACCTTACATTTAAGTTGCGTACAAGATATGCTGGGGAAGGTACAAATTAAGATTCCAGAGGCTTGTGGCTTGAATCTGGATTTTACCTTAAGAATATCATCACTAGTTATTTTAACTTGCTGAAAAACAAAAGAAAAAATATCAAAGTCATTATTCTACTGGAGGTCTGAGTTGTTCGGTACAAGGCTGTCTCCAATGACACTGGCTCAGAGTTTAGAGGCTGCAGGATATTAATATTAACAATGTAAATAACAGACAATTCTTCAGAGGGCAAAGGAACTTGTCTCGAATTTTCAAAGGATATGCTTTACTTAACTAAGACTAATTAGCTGTGATCTTCATATAAGCAACAACAACAAAAAAATTGCATTTGATTGTACATTTCTAAATAGCAGGAAAAAAATTTCCCATTTATCCAAAATGCACTTTTAAGATCATTACCAAGTTCTCAAGTGTGTACAAATTACTGTGCCTAAGATTATTTTCCTCATACAGGGTATTTAGAGAGTTTGTTGCTTGCAACGTATTCGAAACACTTATCTAACCATCACAGGAAATTTTCTTCTCAGCAATGTATTGCTTTAGTCCTGGCTTAGATATCTACGGCTTTCTGCTTGGTTTTCTATGGACTGCTTTGTGTATTTGTTGTAAGAAAGCCTGATGCCCAATGTTTTCTAGAACAAAGTGTAAAGCATCTCACTACAATGAGTATAGGAGCATTTATTAGCCTCCGGGCAGCTTGCTTCATGAAAAAAACCTGGTGGCAAGGTGAAAAAACATTTCTGGAAAAGGTGCAACTTGGAAGCAAGGCAGCGAGGAAGACCAAGCAAACGTTCAGTGCCTAATGCATGCAGTCCTCCTGCACAGAATTTAGCATATGCATAACAAAGTTAACTTCAAATCCATTGCACAAAATTGTTTTTCCATGCTAAATGCCCCTTCCGCAGCTAGTCCCATCTGCTTCCATCCAGCGCCATATTAGCATTTCTGCTGTTAGTGGTTGGCTAAACCTTCTTAGACTCATTAAAAGTTCACTTTTTCCACTTTATTAATTACTTCACCTGAAGTACAGAGAAAGACTGATCTCATGACTTTTTAGTACCTCAGCAAAGACATTACCAGGTTTATAGCCTCACTAAGCCAGAAGGTTCCTGCAGCTCTGGTTACAGAGTTCATACACTATCAAATCCATTTCATGTTTTATATGCTTTGGAGATATTCTTGCCTTCCTCAACGACTGTTGCTGTAATTACACAAATGATCTGCTCCACTGTCACTTCCAGTCAAAGGTGTCATCTAAAATTAAAAATTCATGTAAAAAACTAGAGACATTACTCTTTAAGCAGACAGTTCAGACCTGATCTGGTTTCACAATGTTGAGTTTGACTTCTTGTGTGCCTGGCTCCTGTGCACAGCAAGGAGCTGAGCCATGGGTGCATGGGGCTGCCTGTCTCTGGCTCGCAGTACTTCATCCATACCAACATGATTTGTTTAAATCAAGGTGTCAAATTCACTAGGATTAAATTAATTTATTAAGATATTGTCACAAGCTATAATCCAACCAAGTCATGTTCTGCACCACCAATGTTCATTGCAAACCCCAACTCTTCACCACTGTGGAGGACTCTGGAGAAGGAGTTCCTGCACCACGTGGACATGGGCAAGGAACCCGTTCCGTGTTATGAACTGCATTGTACGAGATTAGAGCTGATGCACCAGTGCACCACAGTGATATGGACCGCACCGTGCCTGGGAGCCACCTACTGAATCTGTACCTGCTCTGATCACAGCTAAGAAATAAGCCTAAGGTGGAAAGCACCACACTAGACCTCCCTTTTCCTCTCCAGGACTGTTGAAGGTACTAGCACAACTCTGTGTCAGAGCCAGCTGTGGCGTGGCTCAGAAATCAGTGTGGAAAATATTGAGAAGAATACACTCATTTGTAAAGCTCCAGGGAAGAAGATGGAGACAGAAAACAAACAAAACAAAAACAAACCCAAACAGCAAAACAACCTTGAACAATTACTGTTACGCAACCATACTTTTTAAGGTCAGAGGAGATTTTTTTGACTGCAAAACTTTTTTTTTTTTTAAACCCACTGAATAACCAAGAGGAGTTCAAGTAACTTATCCTATCATCTCAAATAATTATTTTCATGGCCATAATAAGTGTAGTTACATAGAAGAAGTTATTTGGCTATTGCCATTTGTTTAAAGTACAAGATGAGGAGGGAAGGACACTAGTGATTTCCACCAGCCAATATTTATGCATCAGAGAAAGTTTTCTGTTTACTCTATGTCCTACCACTGTCTCATCAAATTCATCAGAATGAAAACAGTGTGCTTTTCCTTTGGAGACAGACTTAACAATTTGAGCGGAATTCTGGAACTGGATGTGCCCATTGACCCATTACTAGTGTGGGTGTTTTCATACCCAACCAGTTAATTGCCCATAAAGATTCATAATGTAACATGACATGAAGAACCACCAGATGTGATGCGTTAAAGTCTTATGCACAAAGCTAGGAAACCAGGAAAGGCTTGTTTTTCCAGACCAAGACAGCATTTCAAGCTTACATAAATGCTCTATACCAACTCTTCATTTTTTCTTGCCTTTTTCTAAGCAAGATTGTCAGGAGAGAAGGAGGGGAAAAAAAACCAAACAAAAAACCCACAATCCCAAAAAACCCCAGACAAACACATTTAGAAAAGAAGAAACAAATCTTATATAGAGATTCAAAGAAGTGCTGAGGTAACACTATAGCTCTTCTTGAATGCAGTGATATTAGGACAGGTATTAGGCTGTGTCTGACCTACTCACAGGTGCTGTATATTGCTCCTGGAAGAATTAAGCCCAAGGAAAGACTCCTGTGAGCTGTGAAAACAGTCTTATAGCAGCATGTGTTCTGTATTATTTTCCCATACAGGCTGCTGTATCTTCAGTGTGGGCACATGGGTAGTTGAGACTGCAAGGAATGCTCAGTGGAACAAGATATTGAAGTTTTAGGTGGCTGGTTTTATACTCCAAGAGGCAACTTGCCATGTAAGGTTATACTCATCTAGGTAAAACCACGAGTTCTTCTTCCCATAGATTTCAGTGAAAAAAGTGGTGCAGGACCTTATTTGATCTCACCAACATGCACTCAATTTAAAAGTCTGCAGAAATAAATGATTGCACACATATGTAGCAACAGAACACTGAAAATGTGTCATAATTGGAATTTAGAAAAAAAAACCCCAACCACAAAACAAATGAAAAATCATCATGGTTACCCTTTATTTAGATGCCTAGGTTTAGCAGAACATTTTAAGTTACTCAGGAAACTGGAGATTCATGCTAGACTTCCATGCTGTAATGCGCACCAAAAGGGCAGTGGACTAGGAAACTACTATTTTATGCATCATTTCTTTCATATGGCATTGCTTCTAACTCTAAACTCTGTACTCGACACAAAAATTGAATTAAAGTCCAGGCCAGTTATTGAACTGTTCACACTAGGTACAGCTGTAGCAATTTGATTGTTCCTGCACCACAGCCTAAACCTCCTTTAAGTGCAAGGTAGAGTGGAGAAAAAACAAGATTTTAAGTGATATCTGAATGTATTCTTTTCACTTGGGAAGCATTTTATCCTCAGCATAATTCCGGTTAGAAGCTCCTGTGATTTTTTTTCTGGCGATAGAACGAGAACTGCTAGAAGCATGTAGCAGCAGCAAAACCCGTACTTGGAATATTTCTCAGAAGGGAGAGGACACAGACAATCTCAAGTTAAGAGAATAGTAGATGTATGCTTTGCCCAAGGCCTCCATCTATCAGCATCAGTATCACCCAATACATCGATACTCACCCAGTACTCTCACTGCCAGGGAGCACTGCTATATTATTCAACCTTCCAAAGTGGTTTTGGTGATAGGTATAAAATTAATCTTTATAATGCTCCACAATATAAAAATCCACATAGTCAGCAATGTAGAAAATATGAACATCTTTCTCTGGCCAAACAGCAGATACCAAATTACAGTCAAGATCTGTTGCACACTGCATGCCCTGACACAAGTTACTTGCAGTTGTCTCACTTTGGAGTAAAGCAGCCAGAAGTCTTTCGAAGTCTCAAAATTACAGTTCTTGCTTCTGGAAGGGATCAGACCAGCTATGTATCTCAATGCACACTCCATGAAATAAGAGTATATTTCCATTATGGGTTTCCTCTGGTAATTCATAAGAGCCCATAAAACTGCAGACAAACCATAAAATAACCTTCCCATTGGCTGGACGAAGGAATTAGCAAGAGTAGGGAACATGCAGTGCAGAAGTTTTAACTTGTCTCTAACATTTTTATGTATTTAGACTTTTTGTAAGAACTGGACTGTACTTTTTATAAGGCCACAGAGAATAGTGAGAATTGTACATATGAAGCACTGTTAAGATGCAGTGAGGGTCTATTAAAAAAATAAATTTTATCTCCAATTAAGAAATTGCTTTTCTTGAAGCAAACACATTTTTTTTACCCAAGATCAGAAACATAGTTTGTAACAACTCAGGAGTCCTACCATCGGTTTGTGCTCTAAACACAGTGTACTCTGCCACCTAAAATAGAATATCTTCCGACAGATTAAACATTTTTCTTATACCTTCAGGTGACATTCATTCAGCTTCATTAGTCTACACCTGAGTGTTACTTGTTTTCATAGTCAGCATGAAAGAAATGCAACAAGAGTTTCCAACCTTTTCATTAATGTGGCTTTAGCAAGATTTTCCATAAACTAATAATTAATCACACCAGAGTTTTGAGATCATTTTAGAAGTGTTATTACCCCTCCAAAAGCACATCTTTATCCAAATGATGATGTAATTAAAAAAATAATAATCTGGTATCTGGTATGACTGATCTACTATTGACTCACTGGATCTCTCACAGCCTGCAGTGCTTTACAGAGTGGGTCTGGTGAACAGGACACGCAGTTCACAGAAGACATGTGAAAAGGTCACTAGCACTCACCTGGAAAGAGGGTGGCAAGTAGAGAGCAAAAAAGTCTATTCAGAAGTAGCATGTTTCCTTTCAAGCTGCAAAATTCTTCTCAGGATACCCATCCTCCCACTGCAGTACCATTCACTCCCCACCTGTACTTCCCTCTCCCAGGGAAAGCCAGAAGATTTTCTGCTCCCAGGGCCAAAATTCCTCCCTACCCCAAAGCAAACCACACCAGCACCAACCAAACCTTGCAGTCACCCCCCTTTTAGCTAGGACAAAAGGACTGGTGTGCTGCTGCTCCTTGCAGCCTAGCCAACACAAGTCTAGCCTCCTCTCCAAGCTCCTCCTCAATTAGCTCCCATCTCTTAACGAGCCGCAGGTTTGTCACCCAGACCTAGAAAT
This sequence comes from Falco biarmicus, assembly GCF_023638135.1. Taxonomy (NCBI): domain Eukaryota; kingdom Metazoa; phylum Chordata; class Aves; order Falconiformes; family Falconidae; genus Falco; species Falco biarmicus. The sequence continues at coordinate 54,016,781 of NC_079296.1, read as the reverse complement.
AAGCAGGGAAGGATCCATACTGTTGCTCTTCTCCCAGTTGCGCACTATACATCCTGCAATGGGGAATTAAGGCAAACTGCATTTTATTAATTTGATGGCTAAAAGATTACTTCCATTGCTCTTCAGAGTCTTTTGATGACTTCTCTTGTAGCTTTTTGTCCTATGCAGGTTAATTTTAGCAGCTCTCTGACCTCAGCCAAAACCCACTGAAAGCAGTTTCTAGCACATGCCCGTTAATGAAGCTCAGACCTGCCATTTTTATGGTTAAACCTAAAGCCCTGATCTTAGCTGGAAGATATCTGCCTGGAGGCTCAGACCGAAACCTGGAATCCAAATCAAAACTCTAGGAGATGTGAGCTTTTATACCCAGCCATGGATAGAAATTGCTAAACTTGATAGAAACCACAACCAGCATGGTCAAATCCTCTCGTAGCCTGAAGAAACATCAATAGTATAGGAAAATGGAAGAGAGCACGGACTCCTTTGACAGGAATATCCTTGACAGGCTACAGGAAGCTCATGTCTCTGATTTAGGTTAGATGCCTGAAGTTGAATAACCACCTCACTTTCCATTGTTAATCCTCGATAATTTATGTGAGACAAGTTCACTAAATTCTCAAAGCCAAGAAGCCTGACAAATGTCTGCTTTCCATATCTGAGTCCCAATGAGCATTGTGCTCCCTGAGCCTTGGCACTTCACAACTACTGGTTTCAACTAGCTCTTGCACAATCTGAAAGGGATCATTCCGTGTCTTCCTCATGATCCCAGCAACTAAGAGTGGATGTTAAGGGAATCCAGCACTGGATACAGGGTTGTAACAGAGTAAACTCCAAATGAAAAGTTCACAGTACATACCTTGCTTTGAGACCTAGGCAGTTACAGTTAGACTGTTGGCAGTGTCTAGCTAGTTGGAGACTACTCTGGTTGTCCTTTTCAGTCGGCTGTCACAAGCTCCTTATTGAGATTGCATTCGTGTCTGCAAAAACCCTGAGCGGCAGCAATACAGGTTAGTATTTGGGCAGTTAGAGACTGCTGTTCTACAGAGTATTTGCACCTGTTTTTCTCCTGGGATAGGTATGACCTCAATCTCACCGTGATGTACTGACTATCCTTTCAGGTACGTTATTTCATGACAAAGAATTCACATTTTTTTTCCCTGTGCTTTGTCCAGCTGAAGTTCTGGTCACTCCTGTGTATTCTAATTGCCTGGAGCAGAACATCACCTATGCCATATCAGGCACTATTTGTAATGGAAACCAGTTACACCCACAGACTTTTTACAGCTTTTCAGTGCTGCTGGCAACTTTACTGACCCCAAAGTGTACGCGTACCTCTTTCTGGCTATCAATGGTCAAGATGAGGGTCTGCTCCTCTTCTGCTGATACATGGCCCCTTGCACTCATCAGTCTTGGTTTGTTTTTTTTGATTTTTTGTTTTGTTTAGTTTTGTTTGTTTGTTTTTGTTGGGGGGAAGGGGGGTGGTCCCCTTTGTCCACACTACGCAAATCTGTTAGTACGCCTGAGTGATACAACCTGTTACCATGCTGGCATGGTTTGAGCTCTGCTCTTTTCTTCCTTTCTTTTCTTTTCTCTCCATTCCTCCTTTCTTTTTGCGTCTCCTTCCCCACGCTACTCTGAAATTTCTTTCCCTCTCTGCCTAATAGCCTAAAAACACTCCTGTGCACCAGACAAATTCAGCAATTTTTCATCATTCATAAAAGTTGTCTGAGGGTTAACCTGCTCTCTTGGAAAACACATAGGCCCATAGCACTGAGTCTTCAGCTGTTCATAACATCTTATTTCTAGGTCTTTCTTTCTAAGTTTCTGTTTAGAAGTGTATGACTCTCATACCTAATTTTCTGTATCTCCTAATAACCGAAGTACTTTGCAAGGCAGTTTCACTTAGGCTTTTGCCAGTTACCTGCAAAACAGTGAGTCAGGAGGCTCCTCCTCAGGCTCAGACTGCCTGCATCCCTGTTAAAATTAGAGACACAGAGGCACTTCCCAAGAGCATGGGTTTGCCCTGATGATCCCGGCTGACGCGGCTTTCCTCTCCTCCGCTCCACAGGCACCGTGTGTTGGCCGTGTCCTTTAGTGGGGTTCAGCTGCAGACTGTTGCAGAATTCTTCCAAGGTGAAAAGCGTCGCCTGTAAAACATTGTGAAAGGTTCAGCTTATTAAATCAGTAATCCTCATTAGACTCATATAATATCAGTTTTTGCAAAGAGAGAACACTGAGGAATTTTTTTTAAAATGTATGTATCTACTGATTATGTTCCTCAGAAAACCTGCAATATAGGTGTATAAGGACCTATGATTTGCATTTGGGCAACATTTCAAAGGACAGACAGAATTTCTATCATGCATATCTATTAGGTTATTGTGACAAATGAAATTTTCCTGGATTATTTATATTTTTAAAGTACCAGCTAAGGTATTTCAGTCCTGGACCTTCTTAGGTATTCGTTGCCTCTAAATGAACTGGATATGTTGTATAATGGAATTACTAGATTTGTATTAAATTGTAGCTTTGGGACCCATCACTGTGTGATGATATCTACTTTCAACTGGCTTTGTTTATCACAGAGAAGGGAACTGAATTAGCATAAGATACTACAAAGGAGTAAAGGGATTTTAGCACCCTATCTGTTTGACCTCCTATTGACCTGGGCTAATTCATATTCTCCCTGGGATGCTGTAACAGGTCACTTTGTATTTAGAAAAAAATTAGGTCAAATTATGGTGCGACGTCCCTTGCCTCTTTGGCAGTGAAGTTGTGGAATTTCCTCTCTGCACGCACACACACACACGGTTGTGCTCCTGCTTTAAAGGAAAATGAACTTTTATTTGTAAATTATCTTGCAAGAGATTTTTATTTGTCTTACTTATTGCATTCAAGTGACTGCTGCTGAAAGTGTGACCATTTATAACATCATTGATGGCAGGAACAGGATGGTGGGAACTTGGAATGGGGATGTGGTGGAGGGGAGTGCTGTGCATAGGTGTGCAAGCACATGGAGGTGTGCATGCATGCTCGTGGGCACACATGGATACCCTTACACAAGGAGTTTTCCATCCTGGTCTTCACTCCATCCACTCATCTTACAGCTTTGCTGTAAAGAGAGTGCTCAAAGGAGGTGGGGGAGTTGCGTGGGAGGGTATGCTTTGTCAGTCTTGGAGGACAGGTTTGACCCTGAAACACTTCTTGGCCATCAGACTGATTTTTCTAGGAAATCAGACTGATATTTTGTTCCATTTTAGGAAGGTTGCCTATCATTATGGCAGCATTTTTTCATGAAATAATAACAGTTTCCACAGGATAAAAAGAGTTCACCCCTCCCTCTCTTCTCCAGGCTGATGGACCACCCTGCAAGATCCTGCACACCAAATACCCACACCTTCCCCGTGTGGGAACCAGCCATCTAGGCACTTCTCACAGTGCAGAGGTGGTCTGGAGAAGGTTGTGGGAGCCAGGTCTAATTCCAGATGAGGAAGGGATGTTTGATCATGTTTAGGAAGGCAATAATAAATGCTGGCTGCACTTAATCTGACACATTGCTGCTCTGCACTGCAACGATGCCCTTTACAAGAAGCCCAGACATGTCCTCTGCTATGAGCTTTATCTTGAAAGCCACTCTGTAGTGCTTGTGGATTTGGTTGTTAGATCAGCTCTGACCTCAATGACCTTCTCAGATTTTAGCTACAATTTATTATTTTATTATTATTTAGCTTTACATTCTATCTAGGAAAAAAAAAAAAAAAAAAAAAACCAAAAAAAACCCAAACCCAAAAAGTAGATCTTTAGTTGAAGGTTCTTGTTAGTAATTCTAGAAATTTAAGTCTATTTTTTTTAAGCAAAAACCATGAAATGAACTCCAGCAGTCGCTCTGCAGTGCAAAGGGCTGATGAATTACAACGGCAGCCGGCTTTATTCTCCTTAATAAGAAATTAGATCACAATAGGGATTTACGAAAATTACCTTGAAATGTTTGTGTGTTTGAATGATTGCACAATTTGTGCTAAAATTATGTTGAATCATACGAGTTAGAGCATCTGCCTCTTTAGTTAGTCTATACACTGGTTTAAGAATGCCCTCTTCTTTAATAGGAGTCTGCTAATGAATGCAGAAGCTTAACCCTACAGACAGTGTTTGTTTGTTTTCTTTCAATTTTTCTAAATAGCATTATTGATAATTTTCTCAGGACTTCACAGATTTCTGTGATGACTTTATCAACTACCATTTCAGGTAGAAAATGAGCAGTTCATTTAGAAAGCAGATTAAATCTTAATATTTAGCCTTTTGGATAACCTATATCCCTGGACAAGTTCACTTAATTATTTACCAATATCCTTTATTATAGATGCCGTTTGCAGAAGTGCAGTTTAGCGCTAGAATGAGTGTCACCCTTAAGATGAGCTACTCGAATGCGCCTGCCCCCACCAGTGTTTTTAAGGAAGCCCACGCCGTTTCATTAAGAGGCAGGAGACAAAAGCTGATGCACTGCATCTTGAATAACTTCGGAAAATCTTTTAAGTCAACCTTGTGGTTTAGTCAACAGGGAAGGTTTGACCTTTAACCTCCCAACAACCATCTGTTTCATTATTTATCTGAGGGAATCAGAGAGTTTTTGTTCTTTCACAAAAGTCCCTGACACCAAGATATTTTTAATAGCGGAAATATTTCATTCTTGTCAATATTCCTTTTGAAAATACAGGTATTTTCATACAACACGTAGCTAATGAGTGAAACTTCAGAATCCAACCTTTCTCTATAATCACAGGAACACGGATTAAAGAGGTCCCACTAGTGAGGAACATGAAAATTAATTATTGAGCTCCTTGTTTTATCCTCCCCATCTGTCTGATATTCTGGAGCACAGAAGGAGTTAGACAATTAAATTACTCCTCCTTTTACCTCATCAGGATGTTCCCTGTACCTTTTCTCTAACTCCAGAGGCTCCCAAATTCTGTCCATTTACCAGGAAATGTGTGTACTTGCCTGCATGAGGGCAGGGGCATCCAATTTTCCTGAATGCCAAGAATTCAGTCAAGCTTTTCAAAACATTAACCTCTACTGAGCTCACTTAAAATAATTTTTCTCTTTTAAGGTTTTCAAGAAATCCTTTCAGGGAGAGATAATCATTGTAAAGAACACAAGTAAATTGTAAAATTATTATGAACAGTCTTTGTGCAAAGGGACATGCACAACAGCACATGCGCTCGAGCAAAGAGTAAAAATCAAGACAAGAGCGATGCGCGCTTTATATTCCAAGTGTAGGGGATACACTCTTCCTTAAAAACACTCATGAAATTCCCTCAGAAGTCACTGGGAAGTGCCCCAGTGCATCTGCCCAGGGCAAAATCAGGCCCATTATATTTAGCTTTCCTGAGAAGCCCTCGGTTTTGTAACATGTTTATATTTCTGTCATTATTTTTGGCAGCTAAACAAGTGAAGAATTTCATTTCTAGCAACTAGTTAAGACAGTTGGAGCAATTAATTTGTTTTATTTAACAATAAAGCTGTCACTCGGCAGTGCTGGGAATGAGAGTAACTCCAGTGCGTTGCTGGTGGAGCCTTTTCCCTGCTCGGGAAGGAGAAACTTCAGAGCTTTGTGTCTGTGTGTGTTTATCATCACTTTTGGCTCACTTGATACTGTTTTGCTTGAGGTGAAGCCAAAGGGTAAAAACTGCTAAAGTGGGCCCAGACCAAGATAAACACACATCCCTGAGACATTTTTGCTGAGAGATCACAGTATGAATAAAGTATAATCCTTAAACTTTTGAATTATTTTCCCTTCAGCTCGAGCTCCGGTGACTTGCTTGTTCTTTGGCAGCGTCGGGTTCGCGTTAGCTGATCAGGCAACACACAGGTAAAACTCAGTTTTAGATAAAACAAGATTAAAAGTAGGGGCTTAGACAGAAGCCTTTACATGCACGTTTGCAGCATGGTGCCTTTTGCATATGCAGAGCTGTGGAGAAACACAGGGATTTTTTCCTTTATTTTGGGTAGGGTTTGGCTCCGGGCCATGCGCCGGTCCGCAGCACCGCACAGAGACACCTTCACTTGTGGGGTGAGCTCATTAAAATTAGTATGTGGTCCTTGCTCTAGGAAAACACACTTGAATTAGTTCTGGAAATAGATGTAGGTGACCCTTGAAAATAGTCATAATAACATTAAATCATCCGGAGAGGATTTAATTCAAGGGGGAAAAAAAAGTATAAAAGGCAACTTTTTTTA